>NC_083769.1:39461337-39761337 GCF_963514075.1 Conger conger
TAAACGGGGGATAGTTTGAGTGTGTGAGGGCGTGTGGTAAAGTCTGACTACACTGGTGCAGGCAGGCGAGTATGTGTTCTCGGTCCCCAGCACGGAGGCCATTTTGAGGAGCTGGGTCTGAGCCAGACCTGGGCCAAATGCGTAATGGCTTTGCATTCAAATACTTTTCTGTGCTCGATATACCTTGCCTGGTGCAGTTGAGCCAACCAAGAGGAGAAGGTGCGGTTTACACATTTTGATATGTTTCAATACACCAGTCAAGCTTTGTAGAGCACAGATAATGTTTTGAATCCAAAACAATTTTAGATTTGACCCAGGTCCAGTCTGAACCACAATCACTGTCCAGTGAGACAGAAGCAGACAATGGAACCCTAGATGGGGGTTTGGACTCCATTTAGCCCTGTTTCAGGGTGAGAGACCAGCTGGCTCCATAAGAATATGAGGATTTTACCTAGCTGTGCCGGTGACTCTAACAGCAGTGCCCGAGCACAGCACACACCAGGAAGTTTCCTGGAATCTCAGCCGAACACGAACATGTGTACTTATTCTCTTGTTATATGGTACAGAACACTATCATTTCCATATTGTTCACTACCTGGCATCCTCCTTAATTACAATGTTTTTCCTCCTGATTTGCCTCATCTTTAATTTTCTCCCCATTCATCACCCTCTTCCTGCCCTCCAAACCTCTAATTGTTTATATTTGAATTGTTTTTTTGTTTTTTTTATTCTTCAGGCATTTAAAACTTCTATCTCAGTTTGGTTAGAAATGCAGTAAAATGAAAAGGCTGCTGAAGACAGGGAACTGTGTTGTCAGTGCTGAGAAGACCGCGGTGAAGGTCAGACAGGAGTGATGTCAGTGCTATCGTGCTCCCCGCTCTCTCTGCGGACAGGTTACTCACACAGTGTAGTGAATTGAGTGCCGATGACCTCATATGTTCTCACTTTTCCACATGGAAGAATTGAATGTCTCACCTGAAGCCAGAAAAAAAACTAAACAAATCAATCAATTCTGAGTGTACAGCGGGCAGCAGTGAATTGTAATGGTTACTGAAAGATTTGTAGGTTCAATTCCTAGGGAGTACACCCTGCTGTAAATTGAGCTGGTCAAGCTGCTCATAATCTGGTCTATCATGGTATGAGCTGCTCAACCAGCATGGCCCAGCTGGACATAAGCAGGGCTAGCTGGGTATGAACTGTTCCAGCTAGTGCTAGTCGGTTGTCTGGTAAGCTACCAGCTGTTTCAAAGCATAGCCTGAGCTGGTCAAACCATGTTAAGCTGGGAGCTAGCTTGAACTGGTCAACCAGCTAAACCATGTCGAGCTGGGAGCCTGGTCTGGACTGATCAACAAGCTACCAGCTGTTTCAAAATCTAGCTTGAGCTGTTTTTTTCTGCAAGGCACTACTCTTGTACCCTTAAGCAAAGTACTTAACCTTAATTGCCTCAATACACACCAAGCTATATAAATTAATACTATATTAAAGTGTTAACGCTATAAGTCTGGATAAGGGTGTCTGCTAAATACCTGTAATGTAATGTACCCTACTGAAAAAAAAGGAAGAAAAAAAAGCAGGTAGGTTTTGAAGCCGCTGGTTGCCAGTTGACCATTTCAGACCAGCACAACATGGGTTGATCAGTTCGAGATATATTTTGAAACAGCTGGTAGCTGTTAATTTTATGCTGGTTATAGCTGGATTTAATGTGGTTCAATTAAGCAAAGCTTGCCAATAAAAGATCATTATACAACGGATAGATCCGGTCCATTGTCTCTATTGGTCAGTTTGCGTTTCAAGCTGTGCCAATATCCACAATACAGTCTGAAGCACCTGCCCCATCACCTGCCAGTCAGATGGGGCCCTGTGCATATGCTACTACATGTAGCTGAGTGACAGA
This sequence comes from Conger conger, assembly GCF_963514075.1. Lineage (NCBI taxonomy): Eukaryota > Metazoa > Chordata > Actinopteri > Anguilliformes > Congridae > Conger > Conger conger. The sequence goes on from NC_083769.1 coordinate 39,463,232, forward strand.
TATGCTTTCCTACCCCCTCCCTCCCCCTCTCCACCTTTTTCATGTATTTCTCTATATAAACTAGAGATGCATACACACACACGGAGCACACGCACATGCAACACACACACACACATACATACAGCACACACACGTACAGCACACACGTGAACCCATTTCAAACATACTAGTGTGAGTAATCCTGCAATCGCAGTTTCTTTTAGAGCAGGAAAGTAATGCCCTGCATCCATACACCCACATACTGTCAGAGGAGTGAGTGTGGCCGCTTCTGTCCGCCGTGGAGGTGAGATCGAGGGCCAGGCGCACATGTGCTGCTGTTGTTGTGGGTGTATGTGTTCAGACAAGCAGATGTCTTTTTGCCTCCCGCTGCCGTTTTCAGTGCCATGAGTGGAATGAGAGGAGAGTTCAGATATTCAGGGAATGCAGGGAGTCAGTGTGCATCTGAGGGGGGTCTTTTGGGGTGTCACGAAAACATGAACATACAAAATGGAGGACCTTTCCAGTCAGCGGTCTTTCAGTCACACTGTCAATTTGCACGCGCACGTCTGCAAACTCCAGTTCAATTAATGATTTAATCATTTATATTTAGCATACTTGATATAGTACTTTTTAATTGTCTAAACTTTTGAACTGTAGAAACTGTAGAAAGAAATGGATAAAACCCTGACAGCCAAATTCTTCTCAAGATGTGCTTCATAATGTGCTCCCCCGATCTCCACACACTTTTTCTCCCTCTCTGGCACCTCCAGCAGTCTCCCTCGTGTTGGCTATGCATCCGGAAAGGGCATGGGCAATAGCCTCTCCTCTGGCTGTTCTACTTGTACACCTGTCCAGGAGAGACGCGCCTACCTGTCCAGGTGTATAGCTGAGTCCGCACAGGGACAGATTATAACTGAGACCAGCCAATACAATAATCTTTTCCCAGCAGAGATCAGGAAGCTCTGCTGTTGATCCGTTTAGCAGCTTCCCAAATACTGGCATTCCCGGCTAGGGAAGTGTGTCTGTGGAAAAGCTAATGACATATGAAGAACAGTAGCCTAAATAACAAAAGTTATTTAATATAATCTAAATAAACTGATAAATTGTTGCATATGAGAAAGATCGTCATACATGTGCACATACTGTAGTACCATGCACCTTTTATTCTGAAAACTCATATTTTCCATACACACGGTGGTACGCATTAAATTCCCATAATGCTGAGTCTTCGCTCAGTGATACTATGATAAAGTGATACTAATCTGCCGTTGTGACCTGACCTTTCTGCTTTATTATAGTTCTTTTTTACAGGATGGGAGTGGTGCTGAGCTAGCCTGCAGTATTTTGTCATCAGTATCCGGGTGTGTTCTGCGCACGATCACATTTCAGAACAAAGGCTTTTCACTAAACTGTGTTTGTAGTGTACATCCACATAATAATGGTGGAGTAGCAGCTATAAGAAAATTCTGTCTGTGTGTGTGTGTGTGTGTGAGAGAGAGAACGACTGACTCCGATTATCATGTAGGTGTTGAGGCAGTTCTTCACTGTGTAGCCTATGTAGTGTGTATCCACATAATAAGAGAGTTGAGTAGCAGCTAAAAGCAGAGAGGGAGAGAGAGAGGGAGGGAGAGAGAGAGAGGGAGAGAGAGAGAGAGAGATAGAGAGAGAGAGAGAAAGAGCAAGAGCAAGAAAGAGAGAGAGACTTGTAGGTCTTGAGGCATGTACCTCGACGTTAACAGTGGCACTTATGTGATTGCAGCTTTGCTGGTCTCTAGCCGTGTTTGTGTCCCATCTGAAATATACTCCTGCAAGTCACTTTGGCTGATAGTGTCTGCCAAATGACTAAATTGTAATTGTAATAATATAGCACCAAACATCTTCAAGGATATTTCGTGCCGTATGATCTTCAAATGATAGGACGTTTTAATTGCATGTTGGACTATTGCTTTGTGAGACTGCATTGATATGCTTGTGTATGATGTATTTTATGTTAGTGTAGTTTGTAATTATTCAATTCAAGACTCAAGATTCAAGAACTTTATTTACATACTGTGTGCATTAATGTGCAATTCAATTCTTCATTCGCAGTTCTCTCGAATGCTGTGCACAGTATGAATATGAATAAATAAGTAAATTATAAATAAAAGTAAGTAAAAGCCCTACAATAGAGTAGTAAGATTATGTAGGAGATAATAATACTCTCTTAGAGGAGCATGAGGTACAAAAAGGTTCAAGTGCGGTGCGTGTCCATGTTCCATTAAAAACAGCCCATTCAAGTGGGAAGCCTATTCAAATGACCAACTTTGTCATCAGTCAAACTGAAGGCGGGTCTGCTGAAGTACTAAAAAATACCACCCCTGTTTGATTTGCATTGTTTTTGCACTTCCAAATCTGTCTCACATTGCCCAGCGGAATTCAGAGAGCAGTTCGCCCTGCAGTGGCCCATATGTATCTGGTTGTGTGTGCAGCCTGCCTCTGTTTGAGCCCAGGCTCCCGTGTGGAGCAGGAACAGGATGTGCTGGCACTGTGTGAAGTGCAGACGTAAAGGGCGCAGATGTGCTGGTGTTTACCTGCGATGCGGTCCCCCCGTGCGACAGCCCGGCATCTGCCTTTGTTCTCTCTGAGCTCAGAGAGCCGGGCCGGTTTCACTAGCGCTGCCTGGGCAGGCACGCTCACGCCATTGGTGCACTGTAGAGAAGGCTGTTATGACTGGCTTTCAGAAAGTCTCCTCCTCGTTCCCCCTCCCCCCCCCCCCCCCTTTTGCGTTTCAGGAGGCGTTTGTCTGATCGAGGTGCTGCCAGTACATGAGTCCCCACGGTGGCCTGGATGTCAGTGTGTCAGTCCCCCTATTGTGTGCGGAGGAAATACTCCAGGCAGTGATTAGACTGCCAGTGTGCCGTGTGTGCAGAGCGGGTTTACTGCCAGGAGTGGCAACCCCTGGGGCTGCTCACCTGTATTCACCTGTGTGTGTGTGTGTGTGTGTGTGTGTGTGCGAAAGAGGGGTTAATCGCTCTGATGTTGTTAAGCCATTGTTGAACAATGGCACAGTTTTGAATTAAAAGTCTCGACTTCCAAAGATCATATACAATGTTTAAAATTATTCGGAAGGTCACCGCTCACTGGGAGAATTGATGCAGAATTACCCAATCCTATTGGTCGTTAATCTTGTGCCCGAAAAACAAGTTGAGAAATGTCAGCGTTTGACAGATATAATAAGTGGGGCTGCAGAGGCTGTCAAGCCCAGTTTTATGGTCTAGTTCAGAGGGGAAAGTAGCCTTGGCTCCGTATACAGTACTTTGCTGCATCCCGGGTTGTTTTACTGCCTGCTCATTCCTCTTTCTTTTTTTCTGAAATAAATCCTGACACGGAAACCTGCCCTGACCGACACTGTTCGAGGTCATGCCCTTTCGCGGAATTTAACCCTTTTCAGGTGTGAGATCACAAATATGTGATTGGAATATTCTTAGCTGAAGATTCTAATCACAAATATGTGATTAGAATGTTCCTAACTGAACATTCTAGTGCTGATTTAACAATGGTTACTGGTAGGTGAAGGCAATGGAGTTCTCTCTAATCTACTTTTCAAAGGGTTAAAGTGGATGAATTCCTTTACCCGTTTTGAAGTGCTTCTACCTTTTTAATCACTGTCTGTCCTTGTGAGTTTATGGCCAGAAGTCCACTTCTCTTCAGATTATTAATTATTCCTGTTAATAGATTTTCTTTGAAGAAGCAATTAACAAAGTCGTAAAATCCAAAGGTCAAAATGTCCTTCTTGTATTCCTGTGTATCCATGTGTAGAAATCCAGAAAATTATTTCTTTAGGACTGCCATGCTATGTAAATTTAATGCCACCCCTCAATCCTACCCCCAACCCCCCACTCTCACCACCACCACCACCCCCCCCCCCCCTCCACGGGATTTACAAATATGATGCCTGAGACTCTGTCACGGTGTCTGTGGCGGGGCAATTATAACCTGGGCGTGACCCAGGCCTGCGCCATATAACATGCAAACAGAAGTCAGCAGACCAGTGAGTCACACCAAACCGCCAGCACTCTCTGTTTGCCTGAGTAAGACGGAGGGACGGGAGGGGAGTTACGCAGAAAGAGCGATACTAGCAGGCACAAACACAGGGCCCACGTCTCAGGCAGGATATTTTGTTTGTTTTGCCGATTCAAGGTTTTTCATGGCTGTTAAAAGCTGTTGAGACAGTGCTTTGGCGGTTGGTTGCATTTAAGGAGGGTGTGAGGCTAGGATGATGACACTCGTGTACTGTGAGTTCAGTGAACATGTGACTTGCCATGATGCTTGTGGTGTGTTTTGTTTTACACTGCTTTCTGGCAGAAAATGTGTGTGTGTGAGCGTGAATGTACGGCGTGTTTGTACACGTGCCTGTGTGTGTGTGTGCACGTGTGTACGTGTGTATGCCTGCATGCGTGTGCATATACAGTACTGTGCAAAGGTCTTAGGCCAAAGATGCTTTAAAAAAAAAAATGTACTTAACAGTTTAAAAAATTGTATTATAAAGAGAGATATTTGTTGTGAGCACCCTTCACCTTTAAAACTACATCAGTTCTCTGCACTGATTTGCAGTTTTATAATAAAATCAGCTAGCTGGTAGGTTGTTACAAACATATTGGAGAGCCACAGTTCTTCAGCAGACTTTGATATTACTTAATGATACTTTATTTAAACAAAATGCTAAACTTTAACTGCAACATTACATTTTTTTGGAAAATGAATGTTTGGAAACATTCACATTTGCCCTTTTCTGCTAGCACACTAATGCAGAAAAACAAAAAAGAAAATATAAATATGTCTAAGATATATAGTGTGTATATATATATATATATAGGATATATAATATATCTATAAACATATCTAAGACCAAATTTATATTTAAGAAAATCTAGAGTGCCTAAGACTTCCGCACAGTACTGTATGTATGTGTTTTTACATGGGGATTATCATATACAGTAGTCTTAGGCTGAATGATGAGGATGGTTAGGATTTCTTTGGTCTCCTCAAAAGACACGGTGGTTCTAATCGCATTATTTGAGTATGAAAAGAATTTAAATGTGACCACAGTGACATGGAATGAGAACAAATTCCAACACATACAGTGGGGCGCAAAAATGTGGCTGCCCCTGGTTTAAATGTGTGTAACAATGAATCTGTATGTGATCAAAAGCAAACCTGAACTCTAAATATTACTAAATATTAAACACGAGACCTTTCTGCATATTTTAAGGCAAGATAGCTTCTAATTTTCATTTTTTAATGACTATAATTTTTTTTACTATCTATAAAACAAAACAAAAAAATAGAAAGGCCCTGTGCAATGGTTTGGGAACCCTTTTGGATTATTCTGTATTACTTTTTAAAAAGATGATTACTGAGGCCCAGACCCTGGTGATTTACCTGTTAGGGCTTCAATGAGTCAGTTGAGTATAATTCCAGGGCTGAACTATTCTGAAGTAACTCTGAAGTAAACAGTTGTCCAAGGATTTCAGAATGAAAATGGTTCAGGCAACAAAAAACTCTCTCAATGTTTCAAGCTACCTATTTCCACTGTCAGAAACATTATTACAAAATAGAAGACAGTTGAAATCAAGGCAAGGTCTGGAAAACCAAAAAAGATTTTAGATAGAATGGCCCGAGATCTGGTGAGAAATGCTCAGAAAAACCAACACATCACTGCAAAAGAGCTGCAATAAAGAGTAGCAGACACAGGACTAGCTGTTCACAGGACAACAATACAACTTACTTTAAACAATAAAGATCAACATGGCATAGTTGCTAGAAAGAATGACCTCAACAAAATTAAGCTTCTGAAGAATGCAAAAGAAAACATTGAGAAGCCTGAAGCCTTTTGGAACAATGTGCTTTGTACTGACAAAACCAAAATTAATATTTTTGGCCACCACCAAAGAAGGTATGTTTGGGAAAAAAGGCTGAAGCCTTTGTAGAGAACAACACCTTGTCAACTGTTAAGCTTGAAGGTGGATCCATTAGGCTTTGGGGTTGTGCAACTGGAAGGAAGAATGGATTCTACCAAATATCATGAAATTCTAGAGGCTAATATTGAAAGGTCAGACCAACATTGAAGTTGAAGAGAGATTGGATATTCCAGCAAGACAGTGATACAAAGCATACCTCAAAATCAAACATGAAGTACATCCAGGAAAGACGAATGAAGTTGTGGAATGGCCACCACAGTCCCCAGACTTGAATATTATTGAAAATCTCAAACATGCCATACCTGCATACCTAAGGAGGCCAAAGAATATTTCTGAGCTAGCAGTGTTCTGCCAGGAAAGATGGAGGAGGATTGAAAGACTATTAGCTGGCTACAGAGAGCATTTACAAGCTGTTATAGTTGCCAGATGAGGAGTTACAAAGTACTAACTGACATGGTTCCCAAACTTTTGCACAGGGCCTTTTTCCTTTTTTATTATTATTTTGAAACTAAATTATTTTTTATAAATTTTTAAAAAGTAATCTTGCAATAAAATGTAAAGAAATGTGTCTTGTTTAACGTTGTATCATTTAGAGGTCAGGTTAGCTTCTTTTCACTTAATTGTAAAAGGCTTTTTGACCAGGGGTGTCTCAAGTTTTTGCACACCACTGTAGAGCCAATGTAACGGTAATAGGGACTCTGTAACAGACAGGATTCCTGTTTGTATCCGTATCTGTTCTGGATATATACTGTTGACCACAGGGCCAGTAAATAGAGTGACGTTTAGTCCCACCTGACCTATGATGACTATGCAATGATGTTTAGCAGGCCAGGGCAGATAGCATCTCTCCCACACGCGTGTTTTAAGGACAGAGCAGGTTCTACCCTGCAGATGAGGGACAGAGACTGCAGTGAGGATGGGTGCAGTGCTGGTTGAGCCCAGTGTGGCAATATAGACAATGGGGTAGGTGCGGGTAAGTACAGGGGCTGAGATCATTGCTGTTGGCAGCCTCTAATTACAGTAGGAAGACCTAGCTGCATAGCAGAGCCCAGTCTGGAATCCCTCGTATCCCAGTTCCAGACATCCCACCCTTGCAAAAATTATTTCCGGGAGACTGTCCAGAGAGGGGATCCCCCATACACATTATGCACCTGGGGGGTGGGAGTGGGGGAGGATTTCTCCTGTAAATTACACACCCTGTGGGTGCACTTTGTTCGGCTGCTAAGTTTACTTCATAATGCACATTTATAAATTTTACTACTGCCTGTGGTCCAGATTGCTGATTTGCGGGATGTCTGACCACTTGCGGGTATCAGGGAGCAGGTGACAAATTCCGAGAGACTCTGGCAGTTCTATGTACATGACCTACGCACCATAGTGAATCTGTGCTAATCATACTCTCATAAACATAAAATAAATAAATTTATTTACAAAAACATGGAACATGTTTTCACAAAAAAATCCTAGCAGACTAGCAGGGCTCCCTATAATTTCCATCAGGTTCCACCAATCCTATAATTAAAGAAGAAAACAAAACAATGGAAAGCAGGACACCAACCACATGCTGCTATGGGCACTAGTATGCTTGGCCTGTATAATTTAGATTTACAATAGAAGCTTATATTGAGACTTGTATTCATCTATATAGTGTTTAAAGCATCTGGTCAAAGCTTTATTGACCAGTGGGAGGGATAGGTGGACTTGTTTACCTGATTACGATGCTGGTTGATTAGGCAGGCAAATTCAAAGGGATAGAAAGAGAGAGGGGTGAAGCCCCTGGAGTTTTTTTTTGGGTTAAGGGCCTGGTTCAAGAGTTAGTTCTTTTTGTGTAGGGACCAAATCTTCTCCTCTCCAGGTACAAGTCAGCAAACCTATATGCCCACTGGTGGGCTTGGATTTGAATCCAAGCTTGAATCCTGGTTCAGTCAAACACCCTACCACTAAGCTACTCTGCCGAAGGATGCTTTAGCCAGAAGATCCTTCTCAACTTCAAGGTTTGATTGAGTAAGAACCTTGAACATATTCTCCTTTTCTTCTCTCTCTCTCTAGCTCCCGCTTGTCCTTTCGCCATGCTCCCTGGATATGGATTCTCCCCATTTCCAGACTTTCAGCCTCACCTACACGCCTTTCTCTGCCGTGGAAACAGCCCTGACATGTGGATCCCGGGCTCACCCGAGTCCCAGGCCCTAACGGAGGCCCGCAAGGACAGGCCGTACCTCCGGCCCCGCCACCACGTGGCCGTGTGCAAAGAGGAGTCGCTGGCTTTCTTCGACGACCTGCCTCACCCTGGCCTCGATGACCTGAGCTTCTCCTCACCGGACCGGCGACCTTTGACCCCTCCACCGCTGTCCAGGCAGGCAGGCTGGGTGGACCACAGGGCTGCCAGGGAAGAGGACAGAGACGGGACTCTGGGCGTCGGCCGTGGGCTGCGAGGTGTCGTTAGCGAGGACGCACGAGACGGTGAGGAATCTGGAAGCACCCCTTCCGTATCTGTCTTCCTCCCTCCCGTGCCCCTCCTCTCCCTCTCGCTCTCCCCCCGTCTGTCCAGCGATAGGGAGTCCTTCCACTCCCAGAGGTCCCGCTCGTCCACCTCCTCCCTGGGATCGGAGGCGCAGAGCACGGATATGTGTCCTCCTCAGAGGAGATCTTCACAGGGCTCCCTCAAGGAGAAGACCATCCGTGAGTATTGGCCCACCTCTAATAATTCTGGGAATCTGTATCCTTCCTTCATTCCCCCTGTCCTTCTTTTCTTTGATTTATTGACTCAAATCAATACATGAAATGCTCATTCCTTGGTTCATTCATTATATTACAGTACACTTTCTTTTTTCCAAAGCAACATACTAGTGCATATTGAAAGTACACTGGTTGGATAAAGTAGCAGTTATCCATAGCAATGAACATCAAGACTAGTTCACACAGTAAAGCATTGGTTAAGTCAGCAAGTTCTTATGGCAAGAAGTTTACAAGATATATGATGTAGAACTACAATATCAAGATGAAGAGACAATTGCAACATGAAAGTGCTAGAAGATCAAGATACACCTGAATGTAATACTTGATTGGGGATAGCCCTGCTTATAGTTATAGTAGTTAACGTTTAACCTGACTAGCAGAAAGCTAAAAGTACCGGTGTATGTTAACTCTAGTATGTTCTTTTACCCTAATCAGTAAGCGGGATATGTGTGTGCTGTATGTTTCAGGCCGCAAGATGAGGGTGTACTCCCCTGAGAGTCTGAGTGACGAGTCCCTCAGCAGCCCCAGTGCGGACAGCGAGTTCCTCTTCCCAGGGCCCTCTGAAACCTTTTCTGAGGAAGAGGAGGATGAGGAAGAAGAGGAGGTGGAGGTGGAGGACTTGGTCTTCCCTGAACTGTACACTTTGCCCTGCACTCCTCCTCCACTGGGGGGTATCAGAGAGGCTCAGGCAGAACCTCACCCAAATGTGCCTGTGTTGACTGGTGGGGTCGCTGGGGACAGAAAGGGGGGAGAGGGCGCCGGACCGTCGGAGAACTCGACGGCCTCGGCCTCCCAGCCTCGGACCGTGGACCAGGAGCGCCGGCGCTTCTCTGCCTCAGAGCTCATCTCGCGGCTGCAGCTGTCGCAGAGGAAGAGCTCCTTCACCCTGAAGCTAGGCAAGTCGCTGTCCGCCCGCGCGGCGTCGCGGGAACGACAGGCACCAAGCAGCCTGAGCCCCGAGCGTGAGTCCTTCGGCCGCCTCTCCCGCTCGGCGGCCATTTTAATGCAGGGGCCGCCTGGTGAAATCCCCAGGCCTAATATTCCAGGGTCTGGGACAGAATTACATCAGTATATTATCCCTGAGCCTGGGACAAAATCATATTACTTTATTATTCCCAGGCCTGTGACAATGATATTTTCCACAGACTAAGGGCCCCCCCTCCTGGACCCAGTTGTGGCCCCTGACAGTGGCTATGGTTTTAATGCAGGCATTAAATTAAATGTGGAATTTAGTTTAGTGTAGAAATGTCATAGCTCCTATCAGCACATTCTTTCATAATGCCTTTACTCTTAGGGTACTGAATTGAATCAGGTCATCTAAAGTGAGCCTGGTGAGCCTGTTATCCAGTTTCCACTCTCTCTGTGATGCAGCGAAGCCCAGCCCCAGACACCGCCGGTCAGTGGGGTACGCTGACGGGGCACCTCAGACCCCTGTGGGAACGTGGCCATTGCCGCCCTCTGTTGACAGCAATGTGTTATTACATCGACGGTGCTCCAGACAAAGGTGATATGCATCATTCATCACGACGATACTGAATACAAAAAACCTTTGTGAAGGAGCATTTAGTTATTGTGTTTTTTCACTTCATTTATTGTATTTTCATTATGATGAATTAACTTGATATTGCCTGTTATTATGGCTTGACCTTATTTTTGAATTTGTTTCTCACAAAATGAATAAGAATGTGTTCTCATTCCCCTCAGTATCAGAAAGGACTCCATAGAGGAGGATGTGTGTGATACTGCCAGTTTCACCTGCAGCAGTCGCTTGTCCCGGTTCCTCCCCAACTGTAAGTCTTCGTCCTTTTCCTGCCTCACCCCTGCACTTCAGGGGCGAGGCAGTTTCAAATCACAACTGCCCAACCCTGTTCCTGGAGATCTACCGTTGTGTAGGTTTTCATTCCAACCCTAACAAAGCACACCTTATCCCTGCTAGAGCAAGGCTGCTTCCTGGAGATCTACATTCCTGTAGGTTGTCACTTCAACCCAATTTTGGCATACCTGATTCTACCAAAAAATGAAGTGTATTTAGAAAGAGGCGTTTTCTTGTACCTTTCTATGCCACACTATGCCAATCCCTACCTTGAATGCATTGTGACTAACCAAGTGTACACCCAGCAATGACTAAGGCAGATTGTATGTGTGTTTAATCTGATGTCCCCCTCCCCCTGTCTCCCCCTCAGCGATGCTGTACCAGGAGTACAGTGACGTGGCCATCCACAGGGAGATCCTGCGGCAGCAGGGGGCGGAGCCCAACGCAGAGGAGGCGGGGCACGGGGAGACCACGCCCCCCGGCAACCTGTCTCCGTCCAGCTCCTTCCGCTCGTCGCAGGGCTCCGTCTTCTCCCTGTGGCAGGACATCCCCGACGTGCGCACCAGCGGCCAGCTGCACTCCTTCAGCGATGAGGAGCGCAAACTGCAGGAAGTGGGTCGGGCGTTAGAGCGGGGCTGCTCCCCAAACCCCGTTCCTGGAGAGCTACCGTCCTGTAGGTTTCATTCTACTGTCTAGCAGCTCAGTGAGATCTCTTGCTGAATCAAGTGCGCTTTGTTAGGATTGGAGTGAAAATCTACAGGATGGTAGATCTCCAGGAACATGGTTGGGAACCGGTGTGGTAGGGATTGTGGGAGAACTGGGGAAGGCTTCTGCATGCTTCAAATGAACTGGTTCATGCAAAGCGTTTTCTGACTACAGTATGTCAGACTGTGTTGTTGTTCATGCCTTGTCCAAAGGAGCTAGACTTGAAGGTTGGCCGTGGAACTGTCCATCATCGCGAGGGGTGGGATTTTAATCATTCCGCCATTTGAGAATTTGCAGACCACCTGAAACCCTGCTCATTGCAGACCTGGGTCACATTCAGCAAACTTTAGCAAAACGTTTATTTAAACAGTGTTGCATTGAACATCCTTGGGAACCATGGGGGAACTGAGTGAGCTCAGTATGGTTTTCTCCTACGGTTTCTGAGAAGGCGTTCTCTGGGCTTTAAAGTATAGGCCTGCATCATTATTGATTCGGGTTACACCCTCGATACGCCCGCCAAACGGGAGCAAACATTCCTCAAAGCCTGTTGCAAAATGTTGCATGCCGTTGGGAGAGAACATATTGTTCAACCACGTCTTCCGATTGAACGTGCCCCTGGTTAACCACTGTGAAAAGTCGGTGTTGAGTTTGGAATATCAGTTTCGGAAAGTAAAAAAAAATAAAAAATGAACGCAGACCCTCCTAATCCGACCTGACGAAAAGGTGCTGTCCGACTCTATGTGAAGTTCTGAATAGCCTTAGTGGTGAGGGAACTGGGTTTGTACCCTAAAGGCTCAAGGTTTGATCCAGGTAGAACACTACTGTCGTACCCTTGAGCACTTAACCTACTTAACCTTCACTGCTTCAGTATCCAGTATGTACATATATCCAGCTGTATACATGGATAAGAATGTCTGCTAAACGCCTGTGATGTCATGGAAAGGAAAGAGGGAATACAGACAGTGTTAAAGAGGGAGGTGAATAAAAGTAGCACAGCGATTGAAAGAAGGCACATGAGAGGAGTGTGATTGAGTTACAGTGGGGGAGCCAGGGTGGATTAGAAAGGCTTACGTGGGTGTAGGGCGGGGTCGTGTTTCTGTGTGCACGTCTGGCTCAGTCTGCTCCCCTTTCCCACCGCGTCAGGCCAAATTCGAGCTGGTGACGTCAGAGGCATCGTACGTGCGGAGCCTGGCCATCGTGCTGGAGCACTTCCTGTTGTCCCAGGAACTGAACGACTGCCTGGGGGCCCAGGAGAGGCAGTGGCTCTTCTCCAAGCTGCCCGACGTCAAGGACGTCAGTGAGCGGTAAGGGTGGGGGGGGCGGACTGGGTGCAAAAATATGGATTTGTGGATAGGGGGGAGGTGAGGAAAGGTAGGTGAGAGGGCGATTGCAATCGCAGACTGGGAGGGGGCGGAGGGATTGGGATTGCAGTGGGGCAATTGCAGGGGTGGATTGCAGACCGGCTGGAGTGATTGTGGCCCAAAAGTATCCCAGTGACCCAAAAGTGAACCGCCCCCTCTGGCATGTGCCTCAGTTGCTAGACAACTGGTGGCAGTGCAGGCATAAGGAAAGAGAGCAGGTGCTAAAAAGGTGTAACGCTTGAAAAGGTATAGAATGTTAAACTGTCTTTAATGAGATGGGAACTCTGAAGGTACTCACTATTGGCCCTATTGCCAAAATATTGTTAGTCTGGGCCATATGACTAAGAATCCACAGTAGTGAGATGCAATTTCTGATATTCTATAAGAATTCCTTGGGATATCCGCACATTTTGGACAGCTATGAATATTATTTTAAGAGAGCTATTTGCCTCTCCTCTGATCAGTGCACTTCTGTAGTTCATTGTGTGTCTCATAGTTTGGACAGTTTCCATTGGCTTGCTGCTTACTGGAGGAGCACCTCAGGCAAAATGGTAACGTGGGCTCATAGGTCAATATGAGGTAAATTGAAAAAAATGATTATCTCATCTTGATACCGGGTTGTATGTGGGTTTCTCTGTCCCTCTCTCTTCCTTCCTTACACAGTTTCCTACAGGACCTAGAGCACCGTTTGGAGGAGGATATTCTTCGCTTTGATGTATGTGACATTGTGTTGGCGCACTGCTCTGCCCTTAGCAAGGTGTACCTGCCCTATGTGACGAACCAGGCCTACCAGGAGCAGACCTACCAGCGCTTACTGTGAGAGACACTGCTATACTGTAGTGAAGCATTGCTTCTGTGTACTGTTACTGTAGTGAAGCATTGCTTCTGTGTACTGTTACTGTAGTGAAGCATTGCTTTTGTGCTCTCTTATTGTAGTGAAGCACTGCTTTTGTGCTCTCTTACTGTAGTGAAGCACTGCTTCTGTGTACTGTTACTGTAGTGAAGCACTGTTTGTGTGCACCCTTACTGTAGTGAAGCACTGTCTGTGTGCACTCTTACTGTAGTGAAGCACTGTCTGTGTGCACTCTTACTGTAGTGAAGCACTGCTTATGTGCAGTCTTACTGTAGTGAAGCACTGTCTGTGTGCTCTCTTACTGTAGTGAAGCACTGCTTTGTGTGCACTCTTACTGTAGTGAAGCACTGCTTTGTGTGCACTCTTACTGTAGTGAAGCACTGCTTGTGTGCACTCTTACTGTAGTTAAGCACTGTCTGTGTACTGTTACTGTAGTGAAGCACTGTTTGTGTGCACCCTTACTGTAGTGAGGCACTGCTTATGTGCACTCTTACTGTAGTGAGGCACTGTCTGTGTACTGTTACTGTAGTGAAGCACTGTTTGTGTGCACCCTTACTGTAGTGAAGCACTGCTTTGTGTGCACTCTTACTGTAGTGAAGCACTGTTTGTGTGCTCTCTTACTGTAGTGAAGCACTGCTTTGTGTGCACTCTTACTGTAGTGAAGCACTGCTTGTGTGCACTCTTACTGTAGTTAAGCACTGTCTGTGTACTGTTACTGTAGTGAAGCACTGTTTGTGTGCACCCTTACTGTAGTGAGGCACTGCTTATGTGCACTCTTACTGTAGTGAGGCACTGTCTGTGTACTGTTACTGTAGTGAAGCACTGTTTGTGTGCACCCTTACTGTAGTGAAGCACTGCTTTGTGTGCACTCTTACTGTAGTGAAGCACTGTTTGTGTGCTCTCTTACTGTAGTGAAGCACTGCTTTGTGTGCACTCTTACTGTAGTGAAGCACTGCTTGTGTGCACTCTTACTGTAGTTAAGCACTGTCTGTGTACTGTTACTGTAGTGAAGCACTGTTTGTGTGCACCCTTACTGTAGTGAGGCACTGCTTATGTGCACTCTTACTGTAGTGAGGCACTGTCTGTGTACTGTTACTGTAGTGAAGCACTGTTTGTGTGCACCCTTACTGTAGTGAAGCACTGCTTTGTGTGCACTCTTACTGTAGTGAAGCACTGTTTGTGTGCTCTCTTACTGTAGTGAAGCACTGCTTTGTGTGCACTCTTACTGTAGTGAAGCACTGTTTGTGTGCACTCTTACTGTAGTGAAGCACTGCTTTGTGTGCACTCTTCCTGTAGTGAAGCACTGCTTGTGTGCACTCTTCCTGTAGTGAAGCACTGCTTATGTGCAGTCTTACTGTAGTGAAGCACTGTCTGTGTGCTCTCTTACTGTAGTGAAGCACTGCTCTGTGTGCACTCTTACTGTAGTGAAGCACTGCTTTGTGTGCACTCTTACTTTAGTGAAGCACTGCTTTGTGTGCACTCTTACTGTAGTGAAGCACTGCTTGTGTGTACTCTTACTGTAATGAAGCACTGCTTGTGTGCAACTGTAGTTGAGGGAAATATCTGGTTTAATCATAAACAAGAATGACTGCTATTGAGGAAAGGCCAAGAGAGTAAATATATCTTCCTGTGGCCTGACATTCACGGTTGTTTGTGGACTGTGTAAAGACATTTTTCAGTTTACACTCCCACATACACTGAAATTGTGCTTCCTTTAGAAACAACTCAAAAATCGAACCTACACAACACCAGGCAGAAAGTGAGAGACAGTCAGTCTGTATTGTACGGTTGGCAATCTTTTAAAATTCCAAAAATCACACATAAATATGCAGTGATGATTATGCGAAAGATATGTCTCCCTGATGAAGTGTGTTCGGCAGTCAGCGTTTCTGCGATGCGTCTCTCTCCTACAGGCAGGAGAACCCCCGTTTCCGTGGGATACTGGCGCGGTTGGAGGAGGACCCCATCTGTCAGCGCCTCCCACTCGCCTCCTTCCTTATCCTTCCCTTCCAGAGGATCACACGCCTCAAGATGCTGGTGGAGGTACGGTATCAGCTCGCTACTGACACCTACTGGTGGAGGTACAGTATTGGCTCACTACTGATACCTACTGGTGGTGGTACGGTATTGGCTTACTACTGGGGGCGGCCTGTAGTGTAGTGGTTTAGGTAAATGACTGGGACATGCAAGGTTGGTGATTCTAATCCCGGTGTGGCCACAATAAGATCTGCACAGCCCTTAACCCTGCATTGCTCCAGGGGAGGATTGTCTCCTGCTCAGTCTAATCAACTGTACGTCGCTCTGGATAAGAGCGTCTGCCAAATGCCAATAATGTAATGTACTGACACCTACTGGTGGTGGTACGATATTGGCTTTCTACTAACACCTACTGGAGGAAGTACGGCACTGGCTTTCTACAGATGCGTCCTGAAATTTTTTTAATGCTATTTTCCAGTCATGGAGAAATCATGGAATATGAGAAAATTTTCTCAATGTTCTGGAAAACAATGAGTTGCCCTGGAAATGTTTTTCGTGTCATGTTATAGGCCAAAACACAATCCCCCCCAGTCCGCAATCTCAATCTCCCCATCTATGTATTCCACATGTCCCTTTACATAAAATGTCCTGGAACATACTGTCTTAAAATCAGCGGGAGCCCTGAACACAACATGAGAAAAGATATCTTGAAACAAAGTCCTGAGGAAAGAAAGGGTCTGTATAGAGCTGCAGACTATGCTGTGCCGTGTGTAAATTTTTCTTATTTTCCTTTTCCTGTGTGTTATTTTCCGTTAATGATCTCTTTCTCACGGTTCAGAACATCCTGAAGAGGACGGCACCGGGCTCTCGAGATGAAGACACGGCCACCAAGGCTTTTAATGAGCTGAAAAAGGTCATTTTTAAAAACGATTGCAGTGGAAATGTTAAAAGTGTTCCTTAAAAGCATAATTGCCTGTCTGAGGCCAAGTGCAGCCATCTCATGCGTCACCTTGTTTAAGATGGGGGATGTTACTTCATGAATAATTTAAGCTGTTGCTGCTTATATGGAGAAAGCTTGCAGTGTCCTTTTGCTGTTGTTTAATAAAGGGGGGGGGGGGGGGGGGCTCAGGGAGCTGCCACGATGGGGAAATTATTGAAAGCTTTCATCACAAAACACCAAGACATAAATCATTATTCAGCTAAATAAAAAATCACAAAGCAAGCAGTACATAAAATATACTCAGTGACCACTTTATTAGGTAGACCTGTACAGCAGCTTGAGTATAAGGTCTGGAGTATTTCCATGTGCACATTTGGGGAGGGTAGGGCTTGGGGGGTTGAGGAGCTTGGGGGGTAAAAAGATTAAGAACCGCCGGTTTAACAGAACTTTGCCAATGAATGCTGACTCTGTCGCAGTGACTCGAGGACTTTCTCCCCGTGTGTATTCACAGCTCATAAAGGAATGTAACTCCAGTGTTCAGTCAATGAAGAGGATGGAGGAACTCATTCATCTCAATAAGAAAATCCACTTTGAGGGCAAGGTACATTAAGCCACTAGTTTCATGCTATGTATAACTACGTGCTTGATTCGCTTGTGGATTTAAAACAAAACTGGTTTTTGGACTCTTATTTTAGCACTTGTTCTTGCACTCTTGTCTCTACAGTTGACTCAAGGTTTGTCTGTGACTTAAGTCACATTTACTGGGTTAATGTTTAAGGTGTGCTTGATGGTAACACTTAATAAAAAACATTGACAAAACAGGTACTAATTCCTTAGTTAACCTGAGCATGTACTTAACCAGTTTATTAATCAATCCTTAATAATAATTAAGTACACTCGGACATGTGTAGGATTAACTTACTCATAGTTAGTAATGTGGCTCCATGAAGTAACATTAACTCTCCCCTCTGTTAACAGAAGACATCAGTTCCCTATGTTTCACAGTTTATGTTTGAATCAGTTTGAGTCATTACTTTCCTATTTGACCTGCCTTCACATGTTTGGGTGATTGGGTGATACTGTTTCTATGCTAAAAGCTAGACAGGTCTGAAATGTACTTATTATAAGCAAAGATCATACATGAGCAAGAATTTGTTACATTATATGCACTCTTAACTTATTTGTTAATGTTCAGCAAGACACTTGTTTATATTAAATTAACCCTATTGTACAGTGATGGAAGACCCATTTTGTACACCTTTACATTGTATGGGATCTGAAAGCCTAAAGATCCATTGAGTTTTGATAGGGCCTTAGAGCTTTACAGGTTTCTCATTTTGTAGTTTCCCCATTTTCAGTGAATAATTATTTTACACCTACACATTATATACGTATATGTTTTTGTATGGTTTTCTTTTTCAGATTTTCCCTCTTATATCTCAATCTCGGTGGCTGGTGAAACACGGAGAACTACTGGAGGTCGACACTCAGACCATGAGTATTTCTGGGTCAAAGTTTAAGCTGCCCACCCGACCAGTATACTTGCACCTGTTCAACGACTGCCTTCTTCTGTCACGTAGAAAGGAGTACGTCTCTCAGCTCAGTCCTGGGAAGAGGGCACACCTGGATATTAGATTTATTTTCATTCTAATCAGCGTGTAGAAAAGCAATGTTGATCGCTGTGGCTGTCCTTCTCTGCTACAGCGTGTGGAGGTTTGTGGTGTTTGTGCACGCCAAGATGGGCGAGCTGAAGGTGAAGGACCTGAGCCAGAAGCTCCAGGGCTTTTCGGGGTTCATCTTCCACCTGCAGCTGTGTGAGGGGGTCCAGCTCAAGCACCAGATCCTGCTGAAGGCCCACACAGAGTGAGTGAGCCCGGATCCTCCAGACGCCTTCACAGGCAGCAGTGGGGTGTGATGGTTGGGGAGAATTAGGCTTGGAACCTGAAGGTTGCAGGTTTGATTCCCCTGGTAGGACATTGCCATTGTACCCTTTAGCCAGTGACTTCACCCAAACTGCTTCAGTCAAATATGCAGCTGTGTAAATGATACCATGTTGCCAAGGTAAAATCCAGCCATGCCAGCTTGACCAGCTTGAAAATTGAACTGGTCAAGCTGGTCATAAGTTGGTGTAGCTTGGGTATGAGTTGCTCAACCAGCATGAGCTGTTTATTTCAGCAGGGAACAAAGAAAAGTTGCTCTGAAAAAGAGCATCTGCTAAATGGCCACAATGTAATGTAGTTTTTACTCAGTACATGAGTAATAACGGTGACAAATGGTGCAACGGTCTGCTCTCTGTGTAGGAGCGAGAAGCAGAGGTGGATCACCGCCATGTTTCCCTCGGAGAAGGACAGCAGTAAGCGGATCAGTGTGAACCAGGGTGAGCACATTGTTACAGGCGGATACGGCTTATTTACAACATTCATTTAGCAGAATGAATGCTAAATTTAAAAAATCGAAAAAGACTGGGTTGAGAGGTTTGAGAAACTCATTTGTATAGGTCCAGAGGGTTCCAACAGATGATATTTCTTTGATATTAATGAGGCATGGAAAATGTAAATGAAAGCTACAGGTACATGTGAAACTTTTATTGCAGTCTAATAGATAATGAAAATACAGTATTTTGTCATTTTGGCTTATGCTATGTGAACAGGGCATTAATATTGTTAGGGGCTAAGTACTGGGTTGTAACAAGGTTCGATTCTTGTTGCACCCTTGAGAAAGTTACAGAACCTGAACTGCAATATGAGTTCCTCTGCATTAGTGTCTTTTAAATGGGCTTCATGTAAAATGTAACGGGCTGTCTCCTCTGCAGATATCCCCCAGGTGTTGTGCATTAGGAGTTACCAGGCCCTGGAGCATGATGAGCTGACACTGGAGAAGGCCGATATTCTCCAAGTCAAGACCGTCACAAGCGACGGTGAGGGTGTGGCAACGGTAATCCTGTCCGTTTCTGTTTCCCAAGAGTGCCCGGACATTCGTGACTGACCGAGGTGTGATCTCTGTCCCCTGTCCCAGGCTGGGTGGAGGGTGTGCGGCTGTCCGACGGGGAGCAGGGCTGGTTTCCCAAATCCTACGTGGAGGAGATCGCGAGCGGCAGCGCCCGCCTGCGCAACCTGCGGGAGAACGACCGCATCAAGAGCGCCACGCGGAAGCTTGAGGAGGACTGCCTGTAGGGGGCGCTGTCTTGCGTGAGCGCGCATATGCTGGGAGAGTGCCCGTGGCGCATGAACACAAACCAAACCTGTGCCTCGTACCCAGCGTTTACAAGCCACGCTCCTGCCCAGGGACCTGTCTGTCTGTGGTGGAGCCCTGGACATAGCGCACTGGTGAACAGGCTGACCTCCAGCACTGGTGATGATGGGTGACAGACCAGCTCCCTGATGCCACCATTGAACTTTTTACAGTCAGATAAGCTTGTTTCCTTTTGAGTCCAGTGCCGTCTGGCAAGTCTGGCGGGGGCTAGATGGACCAGTCCACTGTTGGGCAACTGGGCCATTTGTGGCCACTCTACACACTCCAACCCACCCCCACCCCCACCTCCAATGGCAATCACTTTTCCCACCCCAGTCTGTGAGTGGGCCAATCAAGGCCAGAACTGAATTCTGCTCCCAGTTCCTGACCAATGAGGTGAGCCTCTGTGGGGAAATTAATTTGCGTGGGGTTCGTCTGCAACAAAGTTCCTCACTTTCATTCAGCGCATTAATATTCCTGACTTGTCCTGAGAGCACATTCAATATTTTGTTTATCTAAATATTACATTTTGGTAGACTTGAGTACATTAATTTAATTTTCTTTAATTTTTTATTTTTCTATTTGGTGTACTAGTTTGCATTCTCCTTAATATCCTTCCTTGATGGAGGCTGCAATCATGGTTTGTGGGGAATAAATAATTTCAGGAATGATAGTCTTTGATTAATCTCCCCGTTATTTATTAATGCTACTGTATGTATGGATAAATGAAAGCCATGGCAATACATTCAACTAAAAACGTGTCTGTTGGAAAGCACTACAAAGAGATTATTAATATGACCAGTGTGTTTTATACTGTTGTACACAAGTGTGTGTTGACCGATGCTCAACAGATATGCCATAATATAATTTTAAATAAATACAGATGATGTTATTCGATAGCTACGACCTTACAGTCTTTTTCCCTGAAGGGGTTTGGAGCGGTGTCCGCTGGGCGTTGAAGTAATCCAGTTCTTTCTGTGTACAGGTCCATCTTACTGTACTCACAGCATTACTTCTCTAGACACAGTGTAATGCTGAGGCTCTTCATGGTAAACCTATGAAACAGTGCTGTATCCCAAAAAACTCTGGGATTTTAATTAATTTATAGAATTATTTTAAGCCATATTGCATTCTTGGTAATTTGACATACATATTTACAGTATTTGTTTTTTGTACCTGATGATATACATGGTCTCCTGACATTGCACAATAGCAATAAACATTACTTGTCTTGCACTGGTGATAAACTACAGTAGGACCTCAAAAACCGTTTAAAGTATGCCTGAGTGAATCATGGTCTGCCATTTCTTGCCAAAAAATTTCACAACTCAATGCAATCGTTTTTCAAATCTCTGACTAAATCCACCTCCGCCAGGTGGGTGCTACACTATTGATGGTGGCTGTGGTGAGTTTCCCCCCTCATCAATGTAAAAAGTGCTTTGCGTTTTGATAAAAGTGCTATGTAAATGTAGGGAATTATTCATATTATTATTAAAGTATTTAAGAACACTGAAACTTTGAGGACATCCGTGGCATCACAGGAGCGAATGACAGTTCGCAGTCTATCTCCGTGTCATTGCGTGGCTCCATGTTGCTCCTCCTCGCCAGGGGGCCTCGGGTGCCCCCGGTGCACGGGTAGCTGTGTGGACTTCAGACAGGAGTTGACGCGCCGCTCCTTCTGCAGTGAGGCAGAGCTCTCCCTGAGATGAGGAATAGAGACGCCTGATTCGCCGCCCAGCCCGGGGGTGGAGAGGGACAAGACGATGCTCCTCCCCCGGTTTTGGACAGCGGGCCGGGGGACCCACGGTGTGTCGGACGGCAGGTCCCAGGTGCCCAGCTGCAGAGGTTTGGGGAGGGGCAGCCATGTTCCCCTGGGCTTGGGCACTTTCACCACGACCGGCCTGCGGTTCTCTGCCGGTTTGGGGGGGTGCGTGGGCGGGGCCTGGGCCGTGGGGGCGGGCAGGCTCCTCCCGTTTGCGGCCTCGTTGGCTGCCCTCTGGGTCCTGGGGGTCTTTTGGTGGAGCATTCTGAAGGGCCGTGGGGTTCTGCTCCGGTGGTCTGGGATGCAGTGGGCCCCGTACAGCAGGACAAAGTTCCGCTGACTGGCCAGAGGCAGCAGCTTCTGCCCACTCCGACACTTAGAGAAGATCTCCAGGGCCAGGTCTGAGGAGAGGAAGGGGTTAAACCTGACATTCTGCCCACTCCAACACTTATAGAAGATCTCCAGGGCCAGGTCTGAGGAGAGGAAGGGGTTAAACCTGACATTCTGCCCACTCTGACACTTATAGAAGATCTCCAGGGCCAGGTCTGACGAGAGGTAGGGGTTAAACCTGACATACTAAAGACCACGATAGATCATGCACACGCATGTACGTACAGAAATATACACATACAAGAAGCATCTGTTGTCATTTGGTATTCTTTGGATATTTGGGAATTATTCCACAGCCATATACGTATAACACAACATGCTGAATCTAACTGCAAGTGCCTTATTCATTATCGGTCTAATTCACCCTGTCGGGTTGTAACAGACAAGTGACTTACCAAGAGTCTCATTGACTGCGCTGGGCACCACCTCCTTCAAGGCCTGGCAGTTAGTGTGGAGAGCAGGGTTACAATTCATCTCCAGGAGCCACACCTGGTGTGGAAGAGAGAGAACAGGAAATGACATCACCTCTCGGATGAGCATTCATAGCGCAACAACGCTGGGGGTAGCGGCACTGCGCTACACTCTTTTCGGGGAGAAATACTGTGCCTTTGAGCTCACCCTCGTGTGTCTTCATTAGCACAGTCAACAGGACATTATACAGTCAGACCCATATCCGCATTATAGGAGAGGAACATAGTCAGATTTCATTTTGAGAGTAAATTAGCTGCATTCTTATTATTTTTTCCCCTTTTCTTTTGGTCTGTAACTTTAGATGACATTGATGAATGGTGTTTTAATTATTTTGTTGAAAACAGTTCCCCTTCAATACGATACGCTTTAATATCAGACATTTAATAATGGATATGCATTTCATCATTGTCCCCAGAAGAGGGTGCTCTTACCTTATTGTGCTGAGTTTAGCGTTTGCCCTCTTTTACAGGGTTTTAAAGCTTATACTGTTTGCATTATTCATGACTGAAGTGCACTCCTGTTTGTAATCCCCACTGTTAAATCCTGTTTACACAACTGTCTGATCCGTGTATATTATTGTCATTTTGATTGGTGACTGTCTTTGTTACTGCGTTTTATGTCAAGGTTCCTTGTAAAGAAAATATTTAATGTGGTTTTTGAATAAATAAATAATAGCTTAATATATACTAGGTGTTCAGACTACAGGAGGAATTTAAAAATATATTTTAAATAGCACACGGAAATGTATTAAACCACTGTGCCATGTAGTAATTTTGCGAGAATTATTTCAGAAAGCATTTTACTCTGCGCTTTCAGAGTTTATCACATTCAGTGATGGACCACCAGTTTCTATTACCTTTGGTTTTATATAGTAGTATGAATGTTCCTTTGTCACTTCAAATAATTACCTTGCGTTAATGGTGTCAAAGGTTCTGTATTTATGGCAATTTTGTTTTCAGCATTTTAAACAGACATATATCCATCGGAGCACTGCCTACAATGAGCAATAATCAAATATTACAGGTCAAAGATCACACAAAATCCCTGCATTGTCTGTACCAACAATATGGTATGCACAATTCAAACAGTATAAAGTCCAAGTTGATATAACCTGTGTTGTGAGGGTTGTTTGAATCAGTTGTATAGTGGTGGGAAATGCTGTGGATATCTCATTAAGAGTGAATGGCTGTATGTCAGAGTGGATGGGTAGCTGTACTCATAATTAACTTATTTAACCTGAATTGTATATACATTTCTAGCTGTTAACATTTATAATACACTAAATGTACATTTTTATAATACATACAGTATGTTCACTATGGATCCAATCTGTAATGTGATCATCGGAGTGAAGTTCTGTATATTGTGTTGAAAATCCATTTAGGGCTGCATATTTACAGTATGTATGGTTCTTGAGACAGCCACACCCCCCCTATTTCCTCCTCAAATATCATGTCCTTTGTTTCCACAACCCCCCCCCCCCCTCCCCCCTCGTTCTAACCTATTTGTGCTTTCTTTGTGTGGAAGCCATTATCCCACCGCCATTTTGTTTATTGTTCCAATTGTATTTGAATATGTGGGAGTGATGTAATCTGAAAACTGATACCTCAGCCCTGGTGACATTGTGTTTACCACGGCCCCTTATGGACTCGCTTGGTAACAGGGCTTCCTGGGTGTCTGTCTCGCATGCTTGAGTGAAGATCTATTTACAGTATTTTATACAATAGGCAATGGCAGACATATTGACAGGTCTGTGACCACAATTCGGTTATAGATTAATACCCAAAACAAGGCTGGTTGATGCTGTAGGCAAAATATATTCTTGCCTCCCTATACTATCAAGAAAGTTGTATCTTTGTAGATGTATCAAAAAAAAAGAAAAATTTTAAGGTTTTTGTTCAGGTGAAAACTATTGTTGGAGGAAATGACACTGTCTTAACTGTATGCTGAGCCTCATAAGAAACTTAAAAATTCTCATGCCTGCAATTATCATGCCTGCAAAAAATAATCACCATAATTATAATTTCAAAATCACATTTGCAAAAGGTTTAATGGACATTTATTGAATGGAAATTATGAGGTCAATATCAATAATGTGTGCTAAATGTTGACTCATGAGCTGATGTAGTGCTTATGCAACAAATGATAATTTTGACGGTCCATTTTGATTGCTTAAGTAATGAAAATGGCCCCTCGACCCTACAGTTAAATCAGTTCATAGATTACAAAAAGTTGTTTATAACCTGACAGTTACGTTTATTTTGCTGCCTGGTTAATTAGGTCTGATTTGGAAAAAGTATCATAAATATGTCACATTTAGACACAAGTCCCCGAATGTGAATCTTGAATCTGCATGTCTGCCTGTCTAACCGACCTCCCCCTGTCCATCCAGTCCTGCATCAAGACCACGCCCATTTCCGGTTCCCGCCCCCATCCCAACGCTCCTCACCTTGAAGTCCTCGTCAATCATGAAGTCGCAGCCAATCAGATCGAAGAGGCCCAGCTTGCGTTCCAGTTTGGCCTTCACTGCCAGGAAGCACTGCGACACGATCACTTGCATCCGCTTCTGCTCCACAAAAAATCTACCGTAAGGAAGGACTTCTCTGTCAAAAACACCAGACAAATGAACTCTGCACACTGCAAGAATGTGTGCCTTAACAAGTGTTTGTGGTAATGAGACTTAAAATCCTATATTTTCCGCTCAATTAGAAAATATTAGCTCATTTTAAATCGCTGTTGGTTTGAACCCATTGGCCCCAAATCCTATATTTTCCGCTCAATTAGAAAATATTAGCTCGTTTTAAATCACTGTTGGTTTGAACCCATTGGCCCCAAATTGTCTTAACCGATTGCCAAATCTTGAAATGAGTCATACTGTCTCACCTCATTGGGAACACTTAGCAAAGAAGTAATAGTGATAAATTCCATCCATCCATCCGTTATCCTAACCCGCTTATCCTGAACAGGGTCGCAGGGGGGCTGGAGCCTATCCCAGCATACATTGGGCGAAAGGCAGGAATTCACCCTGGACAGGTCGCCAGGCCATCGCAGGATCTAGTGATAAATTGATCAGTCTACATATAAGACTAAAATACTTGAGTTGAGCTTGATTTGTTTTTTCGGATGTGTATCCAAACACACTTTTTGTGTTACTACTTTTGTATTCATTTCAACACATTTTGTGTCAATGGTACTACTTTTGTAGTACAAATGTCATTTGTTTGTGTTACAAAGTGAGACTTTTGTAGCACAGACTGTGTTGATAGTGTGAAAATGTGTCCTTAACTAGATATGGAGGTGTGTTAAATATGTTAAATACACTGTGCTTGAAATAGTTACTGTAATCATACACTATATATAGCTATAGCGCAGAGTCAGTGTGCTCAGTGCACCTGGTTTCAGGTGTTGACCAGAGCAGTGTTGTGGCACCTTTAAGTGAGGCTGCTTCAACAAAATACATCCAAACATACCAACTAATCATTTATTCAAACGTAAGCTTTATAAATTATGAATAAGGATGTCTGCCATGTAAATAAATTATCATTATGAATAATTTGTCGCCCAGGCCTCGGTCCTAATTTTGTTTTTTACGATAATAACCAGCTTAAATTGATGTAGAAAAATGCTGCGCGTGTTGTTTCAACGTGTAATTGTTGCCCTCAATGCCTCAGGTAGAGGCGTTGCCATGACGACCTAGATTCAGCATCAAGCTTCATGCTTGACTTCCTCCTTCACCTCCACCTGACCAAGCCCCGGGACACCTCTCGTCCAATCACGTCGACCCAAACACACAGAAGCGCGCGCACGGGGAGCGGGAGGGGGGGGGGGTTGTTTAATTAGCCTCCGTCTGGCTCTCTGTTCCTTTTGCACGCAACTCACTGTGAAAGCTCCCAGCACCCAGTCCTGGGGGAGGGCCTTGGCCTCCCTGAACTGCTCATTAACATAGGCATTGAAGCGCTCCATGGACCAGACCGTTTCCTCCTTCAGCGCGTTGTACAGAGGGTTCTTCTTCTGCATGTACTACTCAGACACAGCCGGGGGGGGGGGGGGGGGGGTAGAGGGAGAGAAGAGAGTAAGAACAGAGAGAGAGAAAAGTGTAGAAAATGTTGAAATGTAGCACAAGAGGTCAGAAAGAGACAGGAAAGTGCAAGAAAGAGAAAGGGCAACATTTTCATTTGCAAAACATCAATAAATAGCTTTACAGCACCCTCTGACAGCGGCACTCTACTCTAATTCCTTTGGATCTTTTAGTCTTGAAGTGCAGAATAAAAAGTCATGAAGTGCAGAATAGTGAAGACAGTGTATCTTCATGGATTCACATTTTCTTGGTGTCTACTATTATTCTGAAGATACTTTTTCTTTTTTAAATTCCCGTTCTACCTCTCATGGTGTCGAGGAAGGATGTGCCGTGAGCAAAATAAAAGAACATTCACATACTTACACTTACATACTTATGCAGAGAGCCAAATACAAACATGTTACTTAAAAGTGAAAAATCTATGTTCACAGGTACAGTAACAATCACTATTGTGATCTGTCCCTTGTATCCTGTTGTGTGATTTGGCTGGTTCATATGTGCATGTCGCCTTTTGGCAATATTATCACTTATTATCATAGCAGTGAAAACTAAAACTAAAAATAAGAGGAAAGTTTACAAAATACACTCACACACACGCGCACGCACACACACACACACACACACACACACACACGCGCACACACACACACACACACACACACACACACACACACACACACACACACACACACACACACACACAGGTATATTGTTGGAGGGATGGAATTCTGACCCAGGTGATCAGTGCCATTTCTATGCATTACATGTAATCATGTGGTGACTGCAGGACTCACCTGATTGGTCAAATGGGCAGATAGGTTGTTAGAGTTGGGATCATACATTTCGCAGGTCAATCTAACGTAACCATGGCGAAAGAACACCATGTATGGTGTGGTGCACGCGATGAGAAAGTAGGATCGCACGTCAAATTTCCTGCCTTTCAGGAGGAGGGGGTTCTCGATATACCTGTTCAAACACAACAGGAATTATACACACCATTAACACATATTCCGCACTGCGTGGTTCAGCCCACTTTCAACATACTCATCGCAAATAAGCAGGCTGGGCGGGTTGCATTGCAGTAGAGCTGTTCGAAAGCTGGTAAGAACGGGGTTTTGTGGTAAACCTGACCACTAGAGGGCAGTGTGATTTTAGAAAAGGGCCAGAGCGGGTTTGTGCGTTCGGAGATGCCTGGATGTTCAGTGTTGTGTCGGAGGCAGTGATTTTCCAAGGGGGCTCTGTGGTGTAGAAACTGTGGTACTGTATTAAAAGGCCATTCAGGGCTGCCGGGGCGCAGTTTTCAGACAGAATCCCCCCAGTGCGCCCGCTTCAGTAATGATGACACCGTGCATCTTTCATGCATCAGTCCCTGCCGTGAATAAGCTCTCTCTGTGAGAGCGATACGGAGAAGAGGGTGGCTGATGTAAGACATGCAGAGGGTCAGAAAATGCCTCAAAATAATGCAAATTTGCACCGGGAGAACTTCTAGCTTCATTCTGAACTTTTATTTTAATGCATTTAAAAATAACGAAATTGAAACAGAAATAAAGGACGTGTGTTGACTCAGTGACCACTTTATTAGGTATATCTGTACACCAGTTTGTTAATGCAAATATTTAATCAACCAATCATGTGGCAGCAACTCAATGCATAAAAGCACGCAGACGTGGTCAAGAGGTTCAGCTGTTTTTCAGACCAAATGTGAGAATGAGGAAGAAATGTGATCAAAGTGACTTTGATCGTGGAATGATTGTTGGTGCCAGACAGGGTGGATTGAGTATCTCAGAAACTGCTGATCTCCTGGGATTTTCATGCACAACAGTCTGCGCAGTGAGTTTGCAGAGAATGGTGTGAAAAACAAAAAACATCCAGTGAGCAGTGGTTCTCCAGGCAGAAACACATTGTTAATCAGAGAGATAAAAAAAGAAGGGCCAGAATGGGCGAAGCTGACAGTAACACAAATAACCACACATCACAACAGTGGTATGCAGAAGAGCATCTCTGAACACACAACGAGTCAAACCTTTAAGTGGATAGGCTACAGCAGCAGATTAATGTAAAAATGAAGTGCAATAAATACCTACTAAAGTGCTCAATGAGTCTATGTTGAAATATTTACCAGAAGTACTTCAACCCAACTAATGTAAAGAAGATAATAAACAGGAGCACATCTTAATATTAGCACATGTAATGAACAGAACATGAAAAGACGCACATTTCCATGTATATGACGGCATCCACAAGGCATTGTATACACGAAAATAGCAGCAATCATTTTCATTAGCTGTGCTAATGACTAAATCTCTCTGTGCTGGCTCTCCTCATTATATGTCTTTTTCTGAAGTCTCGATAATTGGTCCTCTTGGACTCTGTAAAGTACCTGCTGTACAGGGGCAGAATGGGTCACCAGGTTCTGAGTTTGTATCAGAACTGAGTTTGTATTGTTTTTGATTGGCTCCCTTGGTCAAGATTTCCCTCTCTTCACCCTGAATCCAGTTCCCCTCTTCAACATCTTCCTCTCCATTATCTACCTTATGTTCCCCTATCCCCAAAAAACATTTCTCTATCTCTACCTTTCTGTATGATCATTTCTAGTGTCACAGGTTTGCCTATTGCTGGGCCCCACCATTGCGCTTCTCTGCGGATTGCTGAGGGGAAACGGGTGATCTCTGTGAATGCGTTTTGGAGGAGTTGCATGCTGAAATGAAGTGTCAAAAATTGGCATGAGATGATGCAACCATGGCATAAGGCTAAAGTTCTCATTAACTATGTTTTTACAGCAACAAAAAAAAAACTAGAAACCTCTGGATAATATTTGTCTGAAGGAAAGTACTGTTCAAGGTTTTAAAACAGGTGTAACAGCATATCTGAAAAGGCCACAGGAAGGAGGGAAATGTCACTTATAAAACGGCAAGGTTTTGTTTATGTATTAATGAGTAGAGAGGCTAAACCCTTCCACTTCTGTCATACCAGGGTGACCCTTTAACCATTGAGAGAATATATTACCTCATTCTAGTAACTGCTCAGAGATTTTTTAAACACATGATCACTTTATTACCCTATAGGTAGGGTGTGTGAATTATTACCGCCCGTATTGTTAGTACTCTGTGACCCTCCCTAGTCTTCTTCTGTAGTGTGGTTATGACCAGAGCTGGCTCCTGGCAAAACCACTTTATGCAGTCTTTTAGGACCAAAACCATCTCTGGGCACACAATTCAAGTTTTCTTTTAGGGTCACCTAAGCACCACGACTGACTGTTGGTTATGATGTTGATAAATATATTGCACTACCATCTTCTGGGAGACTGAATTTTCTTTTGCAAAACAGTCATTTTGTGGTTAGTTAACCATCGCTTGGTTGAATGCTACATTTTGATTGGTGCTGGGTTCTTGTAGCTCCCTGGCGGTGCTAAGGGGGAGATAGCTTAATGCACAGAGGTGCTGATAGTTTATTTTTCTATTGGAAAATGTAAAATTGCTAGAAAATGCTTGGGGGGCTGGGCCGGTGCCAGGCTGATTCGTGATGCTGCAGTAGTCTTGGCTTGCCCCCCTTGCCACAGCCTAGGACTATGAGGAAAAGTCAGAGCACAAGATATTAAGTGTGCACCAAAGAGCAAAATCAGAGTTTCATTTTTCATTTTTCTTTATTCATACAGGGTACAGTGACTGGGCACACATGCTCATTTACAGCAACGCCCTGTTAATTCCCCTCCAGAAGCCTAACCTGCGTGTCTCTGGACTGCGGGAGGAAACCGGAGCACCCAGAGAGAACCCACACAAGCACGGGGAGAGCATGCACACTCCACACAGAGAGGCCCCCGGTTGGGATGCGAACACAGGGCCTTCCTGCTGTGAGGCTCCAGTGCTGAACGCGGCCCTCACCTCTGCACGATTCGGGCCTGGGGCAGGCGGAAAGGCGGCCTCCTGTAGTTGTGGTTCTCCTCGGTGCTCAGCAGCTGGGCCTGGAAGGCCCGCACCTCCTCCTCCGTACGCAGCAGGAAGATGCCCCGGCCCTGGTTCAGGCCGGTGGGCTTGCAGATCCAGGCCTGGGGACGCCCGCCACCCTCCGCCCCCGCTGAGAGGAGGGAGGCAAACACAAAGAGCAAACACTTCCTGTTTACCTACCGGCTGGTCTCATCAAATCCAAACACACAAGTGGCAATTATTTTGCTTTTATTGTTAAGTTTCATGTTTTACTGCTTATTTGTTCATGCTTTTTTGTGCTTAAAAAGTGCTATATAAATAAATAAATAGACTATTTCATATTTATGGAGGTATGGCCAATGTATACACATCATATCGATATCATATGTACCCCCCCCCCCTTTCTAGGATAAGTTCTACATATGTTATATACTTTGCAATCACTGTCTTAATGTTATCACATTTTGCACTGACTACATCATCATATTTGATGTTATTGTAGCATAATTCTGAAAGGGAATGACTGCAGATGAAATGTAGATTGCGAAAATTTCTATAAGACCTTTGCTTGCTCATCACTCATGAATTTCTGTCATTTTGATAAACACCCTGAATTAGATTTTCATTCAGACATATTCATATTTCCCCAGTGATCTGCATCGCGCGTTGCCATTTACGGGCCTTGCCTGAGACGCGAAAGGATACATCGGTTCTGAAACTTCAAAATGAGATTGAAATGTGAAGAAGAAGGATGTAACCTTTCAGAAAGAGGAAATGTAACCCGTGTTCTTTATGAAGGTCAGCCGTGTTTACCTTTCTGCAGGGCGAAGAAAGCATCTCT
This sequence comes from Conger conger, assembly GCF_963514075.1. Lineage (NCBI taxonomy): Eukaryota > Metazoa > Chordata > Actinopteri > Anguilliformes > Congridae > Conger > Conger conger. The sequence continues at coordinate 39,494,252 of NC_083769.1, forward strand.
CTCATCTCTAATGTCCATGCGGAAGGTTTCGGGGAAAAACTCCTCCATCTTCAGCCTCCTGTGTGACAGGGCAACACAACCGAGCCATCAGATAATATGATCGCTTCTCCTGGCCTTTACCAAGCCTCTCTTCTCTCTTTTGGGGATGATGGGGGGGGGAGACGCAGTACCACCATGGTTGATCTATCCTCACGTGGTGTGGGATTAGAGATCCACCTCCACTAACCCATAGCCATCCGCTTCCCATCAATTTCGTCATTCAACATTAGTCCCTGATTCTGACACAATGCGAGTTTTTCCTGTGTGTGTGTGAAAATGCCATTTACTTTGATTTAGTTTGAGGGCAGGCGAATTTGCAAAGGCAAGGTAAGAATTCAGGTCACGCAGGGCCATGCACAGATTTTTCGGAAGGGGGGGGGGGGGTTAACATGCTGCAGGGGGGTTGGGGGTGTATGTGTCGGGGCAGGGGAGGCCCAGGGCTCAGGTGGCTGGCGGGAGGGGGGGTGTTTGAGGATTGTAATCACAGACAGGGAGGAGGTGGGAAATGTTATCGCAAAGGGCACCTGTGGTTTAATAAATAAATGTCTGCACTTTTGCTGTCTTACGGCAAGGGAGTGTAGCGGAGTCTGTCTGTGCACGTACCTACTGTAACTCTCACACTCCAGCAATGACAACAGCTTCTCTGTGGTGATGTCAAAAATACTCACACTCGCTATATTGACTCATCTCTAGTTGGCCATGCAAGAGAGGACAGAAGTCCTGCCCATGTTCCAAGCCTGATGTACTGTCATTTGGTCAAATCGTCCAAACCACCCATTTTTACATTTTGAAGCTAGGGACATCTTGTGGTTGCATTAATTAATTTCTCAGCTGAAATTTAGATGAATTTTGTGGACAAAGTGGACAAAAAGACCAATTAAGATTGCCCTCCAGCCAACCACAAACGGTTTGTATCCATGCTGGGCGGGACGTTCCCGGCGTCCTGCCAGTCGTGAGTGTTTTATAGCAGCGTGCTGTCTCACCTCATCCCTCGGCCGTAGTTCACCTTGCTGCTGACGCGCTCATACTCCCTCAGGCTGCACAGGAGCCCGATCTTAGTGGTCAGAACCCTGTTGTTGGGGATCTGGAACAGCAGCTGTTCTCCTTGATGAAGACAGATCAGTTAGGAAGCTCCCCTGATTTTTCTTTTATATTGGTCACCAATTTGAAACAAGTCATTTTACACACAACATACAGTGGCTTCCATGGTTTTTCAGCTAATGGCTTGAATGACTTATGCATCTTTGTGTTTTAGAGAAAGGCGCCATTAGGGATTCATTTTAAACTTTAAAAAGATTTCGTTGAACACCATACCGTACCTTCCCTAAAATTGTAGTAGGTGATTTTTGACTTGATCTCGCACCACTTCAGCTTGTAGTCTTCCCGCGTCCTGTCGTGGATGCGCTGCCATCCTTGGCTCTCACAATACGAAGCCACTCTATTTGAGGAAAGACTAATCAATATTACATTTCGAACACTCGAAAGATGACACGTAAATTAAGATGAAGTTAACTTTGTTCATTTTGAGCACGTTGCTCATGACCCTAAACACTCACACGGCGGCCCCGTTCCCTCCTCCGATGAAGAAAAAGGGTCCTGGGCCCCGCACCTCCTCTGTCCTCCTGTTCCTGTCCCTCACGCAGCCCTGCAGAGGCACCTCCCCTCTCTGGGCTCTGGAAGGAGACCTCCTGTGTTCTCTCTGGAGTCTGTCATCCTGTGACCTATTTACTGATCTCTCAGATATACACACGCAAGCACGCACGCACACATACACACACATACACATACACACACACATGAACACGCACACACACACAAACACACACACACACACACACACACACACACACACACACAGATACATACCCAACACACAAACACACATACAAACATATGTACACATGCACACACAAACACACATACAAACACAAGCACACATGCACACACAAACGCACACACAAACACACAAAAGCATGCATGCACACAATCAAATAAAATGTATTTAAGATTATTGATCTGGAAATACATCTTGTAAGAATTATTTAAACCTGTTCAATACATGATTCTTGGTTTCTGGCCTGTCTTCTTGGAACAATTGACCAACTGCATCCAAAGTCATTCCTATTCATGTTTGGTCTGTTTATGCTACAAACGTTGGCATCATCAGGGGTCTTGTGCATGAGGGCTACAGTACAGAGCGGACAATTGTTTCACACATAATTGAGATAATTGCAATGGTGATGACAGTCATTCATGGTTCATTTCCATTCTGATATTCTTTCCATTTCCTGTGAGATGTGTGGGATCGAGTCGGGTGTCCAATCAAAGTGCCAGAGTGTGGGTGCTTTAGCCAAGCACTGAGACACCTGATTCTACTTCGCAAGGCCTTGATTGAAGACCATGATCAGTCAATTAGTTGAATCAGGTGTCGTAGTGCAGGGCCAAATCAAAATCTTGCACGCAAACCAGCCATTTTTGGATGAGATAGGCCACCCCTGGATTAGACATACTTTCATCAAACAGCAATTGATGACCAAGGGTGAGTGAGTGCTATGTTACTGAAATCATTGTTTTTTTGACCAATGAGAGGGTAACGCCTCCCTTCAAATTCAGCTCAGATAATGCAGTTCATGGGTATATGAGTTCTTTAGACCGTTTGGTAGCCTTTGAGCTAGTGGTGGGGGTGGGTTAGCGAGCACTGCTTTAATTTATGTAGTGTCACTAGTGTCACCTATTCTCTCAATAGGTGCAATAGGTGATCATACATATGTGTCCCACAGGATTGTGGTGCCACAACTATTAGATTTCATTAAGTTTAGTTTAATCTGCAGTGCATTTGGTATTTTTCCTTTTTATCTGATGGGCAAAGGCCTTTGCTCATGGTCTTCAGAGGGTTGTGGAGAAAGGAAGGCTTAGTTTAATGGAAGTTATTGAACGGGGACTACAAGGGGAAAGCAGTGTGACACTAGACTGGAGAAACTTAAAACAGCAGTGGGGAGAGTCAGTGGGAAAGCCACAGGGCTTATGGGGAGTTGATTGTGCTTGTCAAGTGCTAAAATCTCAAGCTCTGGACTTTGTCTTTCATCATGTTCATATTTAGTAGCTCTTAGTCTGAGTAGCCCGGGCGATAGCCTTGCTGATGCAATGTTATCACCTGCTCATGAGTTAGGAGCAGTCCCATCGCAATAAGATTAAAGCTTTCACAGTTAAACATTTAATAACACATTCTTCCTCCCTGATCAAATATGTCTCTGACTTTCTCTTATGGTGTGGGAATATAAGCACTTTTGTCAGTGAAATTTAACTTTGGCTCTATTTGAGCTATGGGAGGTCATTTTGCATAACAAAGGGTGGTTAAATGCTAATGTAGAATCACTGTTGCTCCAAGCAGTAGCTCTTAATGGTGATAATTGGCACTGTGGAAGGCCTAATTTGGGAGGCATTAGTCTTTGTCCAGTGTTTAATGGATGAAAGGAAACTCCGGCTCTTATGTGCTCAGCAGCTGTGTGTCGGAGATGGATGGGGGCGTTTTTCCGGGATCATAGCTGCTAGCGCACTTCCAGATTCCGGGCTGTCAGATGGGCTGGGCTGGGCTGGGGGGTGGTGTGTGGGGGGTGGGCAGCAGCTGTGTGATTGCCAGTGCCTCAGTGGGATCAGCTTTAAGATCAAACTCAGCTTTGACCCATGCAAGATGCCAACAGGTGATTGCTTGGGTGGCCTTAGCTTCCATTGATTTCCAATAAGACGTGTTAAGAAAACCAACAGTCAGGTTCTACTGCAATCTCCATGCACCACTTTGTTTATATGTCAGACCTGGTGATCCAGTTCAAGGGGAATCCATTTTTCAGTCTATTACAACTGTGTTCCCATAGCGTGCATCAACAAATCAATTCCAGTGGAATCAAAACTCACAAGACAAGATGAGACAAGTAATGCCATTTACATTAATGGGACCAGGACATAATTACATTGCTGATCTTTTTGGAAGTGTTTTTTTTTTTTTTTTTGCAACATTATTGTGATTTGCAGGCCTAGTGGATTAACATAAGGGATTATAACTGAACTGCCGATCGCAGCATTGCTCCGGGTCATTGTCAGGCGCATCAGTTCTCCACATACCTTGGCTTCCCCTCCTCGAGGGGATCGCCTGCGCGCACTTCTGTTCCGGGGCCGAGGGCCATTTCTGAGGCGCCACATTCTCGTCCGCCTCTGTGCTCTCTGCGGCCTCCCGCTGCTCCACTTTCCGGTCTGACATCACATCCGACATCCCGTCTGTAGTGTCTGAAGGGGCGATGTCACTGCTGCCCATATTCCCACCCCCCCCCACAATCTATTCTCTTCTTACTGTCTTTCTCTCAGATAGCTGGGTTCAGCCCAGCCATCTGACGACGCTGGTCCAACTGCCGTAGCTGAATATGGACGTGCCATAGCAGCTGTCAGTGGGCACTGCCTATGGGACTATGAGCTCTAAAATGGCTGTAGATACAAACAAAAGACAAGATTACATCATGGCAATTGTATTTGTTTCTTTTTTTATTTAAAAAGTAAACTGTTAAAAGCTGAGGCATGGTAATATACAAGTTAGACTTCATTTCATTTGTAATAAACATGTTTATTTAATACTGATTAATATTATTGCCCAACTGGCTTTGCTTCAGTGAAGTCACACAGTTTCTTTCTCAGCAAAAAATACACACTAATCAAAGCATAACTGGCAATATGATTTGTCTGAAAAGCTGAAAAAGTTAGACCAAAAAAGAACAAGAATAACAAATATATATTTTGCATTTTTGCAGATGAAATGAACTCAAAGCTCAGTGGCTGCAGGCACTGCTGTAGGATTGGAGGGGTTAAGTATCAGCCTCATTTAAACATGCAGTCTTAGCGCCACTCAGAAAAGAATTCTAGCGTTCTGTAGCAGATACACATCTCTAAAGCTCTTTGCATATGCAAAAAAAAGACATTAAGAAAAATGAACTGTACCTTTTAGTATGAGCAATTCTGTCCATACATTGCCACTGACTTCTGGCACCCAGGTTGACTCAAGTCAAGGCTGAAAAAAGAAATCGGAGAAAATACAAACAACTGCTGGTTGCCCTAGATATGGTTTCCAGAACAACTGTTGCTAATTGTAGACTGAACGTTAGAACAATGCTGCTACACGCTGCTCTCTTCCTTTCTTTGTGCATGTCTAACAAACCTGCAAATTTAGGGTCATTCAGTTATAATGGTCATGAGGTTTTGGGATCTGAGCACGGTGGTAATATGAGAATATCAACTTCAATCCCAACTGATTACTTTTTTAAGGTGTTACGACAAAGATGTAAAATTACACCGGCCATGACCGGCCTTTTCTGCAGCCGTAGGTGAGATAGCGGCCACAAGTTTAAAAAAATGTTTTGCCGACATTCTGTCGTCCCCCCTCCCTCCCCCGCCCTCAGATGGATGGCGCCCTTGGTGACCGCTCTTATTGTCTATGCCGATGCGAGGAACAGGGAGGGCACATTCTTATTGTCATGCAGATGGGAACGTGGCCTTTCTTGGGCAGCATATCCAGTGTTCTCTCTTTTGTTTGACAGTGCTAAGCGTGCGCTATCGGTTTCAGCGCACCACGGTCTTCGCGGCACTTGAGACCGGCATCCGTAATTACAGCCAACGGATTACCTCCCATCCAAAACGACAAAAGCACATTGAGCAAACACCACACTGCAACTCTGTACATGACGATTGTCTAAACCTGCTGCTAAAACTCAAGGTTTTGCCTGAGGTGTGCAGCACATGGTAGGACTCACCACTGAGACTGAGAATTCTAATTCTGGCACATCCCATGGTAATCTTTTGGTGCGTAAACACGCGCACACCGTTGCTATGCGACCGATAAGGCTCCGTTGTGTTTGTGTGTGAATAGGACACAGTAAGGGCGTAGCTGCAGTGTGATTTGGATCGTGAACCAGAACCCAGAATCTGCTCCTGAGTGACCCGACGGTACCAGAATGTGGAGTATATATTAATGCTCAGGTCTCCAGGGAAGCAGTGTTTATTGGTGCTGTACGACGCCCGCACCCTTCACCGCACCACGCAAAAGAACACAAAGTCCATCATTAAACACACAGATAAATTGAAGCCACACAATGAACCCAGTGGCCAGTAGAGCCCTATAAATTGCACTAGAGTGTGAAATGGACATATGGTGAGCACCTGTCTGATACAGACCCCTGCTATCTAAATCTTAATGGATTTTATGTGTAATTCATTTATCCACTGGATCATGAAACAAACTGATGAGATTAAAACTTGTGGTCCAACAGGTGAGAACTGGGTCTCATGACCTGTGCTCAGTACACATGCCTACTATTGAGTGTAATCAGTGATTACTCTTGATGCGGAAGTTAAATAAGCTAAATGTAGTGTACGTAAAATCCCAGGATGATATCATTATTTCACAGGTTTCACTGGGTATATTTTGGGAGCATACTGATCTGGAAGTAAACAAACGGAAGTAAGACAAAAGTCCTCGGGGGCGGGTGGCTCATCATCACGGACTCTGCAGGCAGGTCAGCATCCCCTCCTTGCCACAGGGGTCATTTAAAGTGAGTGAGCCATCGCTAAACATTTTTACATTACATTACATTATTGGCATTTGGCAGACGCTCTTATCCAGAGCGACGTACAACAACGTGCATACCCATAACTGGGGATAAGTTCGCTGAAAGACCCTAGAGGGAAGTACAATTTCAACTGCATTTATATTGTATAACACATTTCCTTATTAAATCTTTCAAACTTTAAAACTATTTTAGTCCCATAAATATGATGCAACGTTTGGCTTTTAAAACGAGGCAGAGCTTTGCTGATGTGAGAAATGGTTTCATATTGCCAGGACTGTACCTTCAAAATGCTGGTCCTTCACAATTTTTCTTACCTGCCAACAAAACAACAGGAGAGACTGGTGTTCTGTAACTAAGTGATTCCACAGTCAATCTGTTGAATACATTGAGGATGCGTGGCCATGTAGATGTATGACGTATTTGAAGTTGTGCTTCCACAGGGTGCTAAAACACAACAGTACCAACGGTATACAGACATAAAGATTGTGGAGTGATTGTCCAACTTTTTCCTGATTCTCCGGTATACGTACAGTAACTTTAAAACCTGTATAGAGAATTATCTATGTCATCCAAAAAGAAACCATCAGTGATTTCAGTAGACATCCAGTGCACGCTGCAGACCATCCACAATGAATCAGTACAGACAGCTTGTGCTGTACAACAATCTCTCCCAAAAGTGAAAGTATTTCATACAGACCATCGTAAGCTGTCTGTCACGACAAAGTAGAGATGGCTCTAGCCTACTGGCTGGGGTGGGGGATTTGGAGAGAGCTAGCAGACAGGGGAGAAGGGGGGGTGTAGGAGGCTGACGAACAAAAACCAGGCCAGGGGCAATAACGCATGGATTTATTTTACCCCCCTTCACTTGACCCCCCTCCTCAGATGGATATTGCCCTAGGCGACCACCCTTGTCGTCTATGCCTTGAACCGGCCACACACCAAACATATTGCATCCTTTAAGACTCTAATCTTCACACGTTAAGTGCATATAAACAGAATGATCAACATTGTGCACAGTGGAGACATGAACTGGGTCCCAGTGGATGGAACGAGTAATTGCAACTTTTGGATTATAACTTGGTACAACATGCTGGCGATAATTACAATAATTACAGCTTGATGGTGATCAAACGTAATGTTACCCTTGTTATTTCTTCATGTCTTGCTCTTGAAATGTGATTATGCTGCGAATGCACTGTTTAGGATTAAGTAACTACCAAGAAAACAAAATGAAACCATCAACAGGGGGACTGAGCTGCGATATTCGCTCAAAATACTGCATAGTTATATCTAACCTCCTGGGTAAAAAGTAGCCATACACTACATAAAAGCAAAAATGAGCAAGATATATTGAAAATAAATGTCGGTCCCTCAACCTACGTACTTTCTTGGTTAAGGTTTTCTGTGATGGAGGGGCAAGAAGCGCATTATATCTATATACCGTAGGTGCAGATTATAATTATACTTACAACACCATTCAGAGAGGCTGTAAAAATCTGCAAAAAATTTATTCTGTATACTTCTTAGTATTAAATGGGCTCCCAACTGAAATCAATAAGCTTCAAGAGCTACTGCTATTGGTGAAATGTTTTCACAATATCATCGCATTAATTAGGAATGTATGATTTCCCTGATGTATTTTTTCATCATACATCAGTATATTAGATTTCATAATATTGGATCAAAATTGGGCAATAACTTGAATTGTCTAAACTTTGTAAAATAAAATGTAAAGATAATTGAGTTATTATAAATAAATAAATAAATATGTTTTCTTCACAAAAAGTTAAACGACTTCAGCTTTGTCCTCGCAAATACAGTAGAGTAGGCTAACTTTATTTTTCCAGGGGAACAGGTGGAGTAGCTGGCATACAGTACAAAAGAATGTATAAACAATTCACATGAATTAAATTAAGAAATAACTATTTTTTTAGAACTAGAGGAGAGCCATGTGCCTGCAATTCTTGCTATAATTATAAAAATAGAGGATAGAAATGTTATAAAAATTCTAGAAGTTGATGTTTACAATAATTCTGCAATGCTGGGTTGAAGACAGAAAGACATGGGTGTATTCTGACAGGGCCAATAGTTCTGGGTGTGTGTTTATTCACAAGACGGGTTCTGTTTTTTATGCTTCACCACATGTATTTGCATTTGTCAATAGTAATAAGCACATAGATTTTAAATCCTCTTCTGAATTCCAAATCCTCATGTGAAATCAGGATATTATGTTTCAACAACAATACAATCTCCTTAATATAGAAATTATGAAGTGCTTTCATGTGCTGTAGACTGATTTATATTTAATGTTGTTTTTGCATGAGAAATGGTCTAGGTATTATTGCATCATTGCAATAAGCATTTCTTTTTTTCACTGCAGTAAAAACTGAAGTCTGATTGGTCTGCTTTGGGTGTGTCTCCCATGAGAAATCCTGTAATTACTTCCCCTTGTGTCTGTCAGAGAGAGAGAAAGAGAGAGAGAAAAAAAGAGAGGGATAGAGAGAGAGAACCCACCCTGTACAAAGCTACTGATTCCCTTCAACCGTTCAAGATGTGAGGTCACAAATATGTGATTAGAATGTACTTAACTGAACATTCTAATGTTCTTAACTCAACATTCTGATGCTGATGTAACACTGACCAAAAAACTTGCTCATCAAAATGATAATCTCACAGCACCTCAGAATTCACCGCTGTGGGATGGCTGGTTTCCCCACAAACACTTACAGAGCACTGTTATTTTTAGCTGCCTGACTGCAGGAGTTAGGCCGAGATAATATCATATTCGCAAGGTGTCTCGTTGCTTTCTAGATTAGAAGTGCGGACGGGCTTGCATGTTTTTTCTCTTGTAAAGATGTGAGGATTTGAGCTCTTTGAACATCCCAGACAGTAGAAAGCCCGACATGCATTACCTGTGCTGTCAACAAGGACAGGAAGTAGAGGCAGATAATCATAGCTGCAGTGGGCTAATTGACTGGCAGGTGCTGTTCTGTCCAAAGAGCCCAGTGAGTAACTCCATGCTTTAGCCTTAGTTGAAAGATGACTGCTTCATGATGGAAGTCTGCTGATTGTAAACCACTTTGAGTCTGTGGCCTTAAAAGCACTCCACAAAGAAAGTTTATTATTGTCTTATTATAACCTGGGCAGGACACACCAGTTGATAAGCTCCTGTCTTGTACATTTAAAGTGCCGTGGCATGCAATACCAAGGAAGGAAAAAAAACATTCAAGGAATATTGCTACTATCAACTATTGCACAATACATACAACATCTTCATTTTGTATATCAACATTGCATTTAAGCATTGATTTTAAAATTATTTTAAGCCTTAATATTCTAGAATCCAAAAGATGTGTTGACTGCATCTGAAAATGGGCTAATATGTAATTATTAATCTAGTAATATGAAGCTTTTAATCAACACCCCATCTGTCATTATGCATTTGCCACAGATTGCAAACCAGATGAGGTTCATTATGTTGCTGAGTTTGAAGTGCTTTCTAAATTCATATTTAATTGTGATATAAATGTACAGCCACCCAAACGTGGGAAAGGTAGGACAGTGAAGAGGCATTTGTGAGCCTAATGGACCTGCATCGTTCTGCTTCATGGCCTGGTGGCTTGGTATTGCTCCATACCTTCCATACCATGGGCCACCATGGGACACAGGAAGAATACTGTATGTGTCCATCACTCCCATTTCTAAAGAGGGGATGAACTCTTTTCTATGGCAACCTGAACCTGAAGCTCCATCCTGAACAAAGCACACCTCATTCAACAGCTAATGATCACGTCAAGCCGTTAATTAGTAGAATAAGGTGTGCCAAATTATGGCTGAGATGGAAATGTACAGGGTGGCTGATCTTCTTGAACAACATTGGGATCCACTTTTATACGCAACTCACTATCTGGGATGGTCCTCTGGCAAAGAGTTTATGTGCTTATGTATTCAGGAGGTGGGTCTGTCTCACAGTTCTTCTGTCTTATAGACATGTCTTTCTTGTCCCAGTAAGCAGACAGTACTGGCCAGACACTAGTAGTGTAGTGGCCTGTAGCATAGTGGTTAAGGTAAATGACTGGGACACGCAATGTCGGTGGTTCTAATCCCGGTGTAGCCACAATAAGATCCGCATAGCAGCTGGGCCCTTGAGCAAGGCCCTTAATCCTGTATTGCTCCAGGGGAGGATTGTCTCCTGCTTAGTCTAATCAACTGTACGTCGCTCTGCCAATAATGTAATGTAATGTAATGAGACTACCACACAGCTGCCCAGTCCTGTTCCTGAAGACCTATGGTCCTGTAGGTTTTCATTTCAACCCTAATTTGGCCCACCTGATTCTACCAATTAGCTGCTCATGTAGAATAAGGTGTGCTTTGTTAAGGTTAGAGTGAACCTACAGGACGGTAGATCTCCAGGAACAGGGTTGGGCAGCCCTGCTCTAGCTGCTGAATGAGGTGTGTTTGTCAGGGTCGGAGTGAAAACCTACAGGACGGTAGATCTCCAGGAACAGGGTCGGGCAGCCCTGGGCTCCCAGGTCCACAGAGCCCACTGTTGTCACGGGGGAGCCCATGTAAAGGCATCAGTGTGAGTGCTGGGAGGGTTAGGTTACCCCCGAAAGAAAAGCTCCATCCATGGCCTTGTCACAGCTCTCATCGGGCTCTTTCCCAGCGAGCGCCGGGAGGATAAAGAAGGGCCTATACGTTGGAAAAAGAGGTGTCCCGTTTGTTCCTCTTTTCTTATGGGGAGACATTTGAGATGGGGATGGTCAGTCACCTGAGATCACTTCTTACACTTGACCCTACTGGTGAGAACACAGACCACAACTGATCCTTGATCCTCCACTGTTTTTTTTGTTTTTTTTTCCCTCTAAAATTAAGGTAACATACATTTTAACAAAGAGGAAATTACATTGAAACAGCAGCAATTTTGTCACAATGTGTGGACTATCTAAACATCTCTGTAGACTGAAATTGACCAGATACTCATTTGCAGAGGAACTTTTTTTGTATTCTTTTACATAGTATCAGCTGTATTTACATGTAAACAGCTGGATATATACTGAAGCAATTCATATGAACTACCAAGAGTACAGCAGCAGTGACCTACCTGGGAATCAAACCTGCAACATTTAGGTTAAAACCCCTGCCCTTTACCCATAATGCTATGCTGCTGTTTTGCATGTATGCCTAATGTGGATGCTGACCTCACCCCTGAGAAACAGGACACGAGTAGGAAATACTGCAAAAGTGTTTTACCAAGTGCTTTGGTCTTGTAATGAGACTTAAAAATCATATGTTGTTTTCTCCCATGTAGAAAATATTAGCTTGTATTAAGTTAATGTTTGCTTGACAAATGAAACGTTTATATCCCATTGGGAAATCTTGAAACGAGTAAAACTGTCTCACCTCATTGGCAATATCTTTCTCTTTTTTTAAGCAAAAAATAGGGGTGAATATAAAACTAGGATGTTTGTAGAGACTGACATTTTTGCAGTGCAACTAGCTCCCTAAGCTGTGGGACTTTGTTTAAACATGACTGAGTTCATTATAGTGCATTTCATACCATTAGAGAGGGCTGCGGTTCAGAGCCTGCCTGTGTGAGCACAGTATACTGTGTATCCCAAAGAATATATCTCATTTGAACTAGGGCTCTGGACAATGAAAGCTAGTGGAAAATTACTTCCTCCACTCCCTAGTGTGAGGGCAGGGTGTGAGGCCTTTATGAAGTGGTCAATAATGGCTGCTGTCTCCAAGTCCAAAGCCCCCTGGCAAATTCAAATGTTAAAATGTGTCAAACTGTCTTGCCTCATTGGCAATATTTTTGCCTTATTTGGCAAAAAAATATTTGAAATCTATATAAGACTAAAATACTGGTGTATTTGCAGTGAAACATGCTGCGGGTGAGGAAGCTGGTGTGGAAGCCATCATCCAGCCAGCACAACATTATATTATGACTTTGCTTTGTCTAGCTGTAATAGTTGTAAGGTTGCATAAGGTTATTGGCAATAACAACGTGGAATAAAAACACCGTAGCAAGGTTTTTTTTTTTTGATCATCACAGCTACTTGGTAAGCAGCTCAAAATCATTACTTTATTTTCTGTGGAGAAACATTTTAAGCATGTGTTGTTTTCTTTATTTAAATACGATATTTGGCCAGCTGGGTAGGTGGCTACATTGTTACTTTCCCCTGTTTTCAAAGTGTGAATGTTTTTATCCTGACTGTATGTCAGTGTGTGAGGGGCTTACTGTACTTGAACAACCTGCCTGCCTGACACACTGGACTACATACTGCGCTCACTGTAGACCAGTTCCCACCAGTGCATGTTGAACTTCACTGGCATGGACCTGGAATCCTCCACAGGATTCTGGCTGTGTGAAATTCCTCCTTAATGTCTTCAACTGAGAAGATGCCAGAGAAAAATAATAATGATAATCTTTTTTCCTCAATACTAAAATTTTCTCAGGAAACCCTAGTTTTTTTATCTCATGTTGTAGAGCACACAATTGCACACACACACACACACACACACACACACACACACACGCACACACACACGCGCATGTGCAAGGTCTGTTTATATTGGACTACTTCCATAAACCTGAGGAAAAAGTGAATCATTGTGTAGTGCTTTTGTGTCAGACTTGGATCTTGAGGGCCAAACGTAGGCATTTAAAAAAGGGAAAGGGGGCTCTGTTTGTACTCTGACCTGCCACACTGAGTGCAGGCATTCTGCTTGACCCTTTTGGGGGGGAGGGGGTGGAGGCAGGGTGATTGAAAAAGGTGATGATTCCACCATGGGGAAAACACCATAGGGAAAACTATGTGAACCGTGGCAGGTATTAGCATTCCAGTTAGAGATTAGATGTGGATTATGTATCTTCCACTCAAGCTACATTAATGCTGCCCTAACATGTCATATATACTGTACATACATTATTTGTGGGAAAATATAAATGACAAATTGCATGTATATTTCATACCATAAAAATATCACTTTTGGGGGGGGGGGGCGGGGGGGATAAAAAAGATGCAGTGAAAAATATGTCCTCATAAAATAATTGTATTTATTTTATCTCTGACCACATTTATTTATACATACATACATTATTTTTGGAAAATAAATGTTACAAATGAGAAATTCCAAGATAACATATTTCAAATAATAAAATGACACTTTAAAAGGAGGAAATAAAACCGATGCATTCAAAAATATATTCTCATAAAATCATATTTTATTATAATTATAGTTTTTAAAAGTACTTCACACATTTTCAGTTTCTTTGGCTTGAGGAAGCAAGTTTGTCTGGACAACCATCAGGTTCATATACAGTACTTACACTTAAAAACCAGTAAGACGGAAATGTATGATTCAGCCGCATTTCGTGTACCACTGCGCATTGACTACTGCTGTCTCTGTTCAATGTGGAAACATGTAACCATGACAACACCAAGGGCTTCTTGTCAGGCCTACTTGTTCTAGAGAGAACCAGATAATGATTTACTGAGATCGCTTTGCAGAAAGGTTAATACCATTAGAATTAATGCACAACTGACAGCCTTTTTAGTGCAGTTTTCTGACCTTTACTTTGTAATTAGTCTCATTCACAATTAAATTAATTCATTTGTAATGGATTATGAACAAAAGTTGACATGAAAACTTTGGCTCAATGGAAAAATACTTGTGTTCAAAATTTGACCTCAAACGATTACAGTCAAAGAAATATTCTACATTCTAAATACATGACATTTTGTTTGCAAAATGATAAAGGCTAAGCAAGCTAATTGCTCTTACCGAGAAAATAATAAATAAATGAAATACATTAAGAAAAGGCTTCACAGATATAGATCGGAAACAAAAGACACAAATGCAACACCATATTAAACTCTTCACGATTACATCTGCATGAAGCTATGACTTTATTGCACACTACACACAGTAAATAACATCATATGACAGTTCTGAGTTTGGGTAACAGCAGGACAGGCTGCTGCCTGTATTGTATCATGCTTGATTTCTGGAGGCTGGTAGCTAACACTGTAGTGCTGTTTCAGGGCTAAACTCTGACACCAGGCACATGGAAGTGTAAATATAGCAATCTTCCAGCGCATGGTTCATAGTTCATTCAGTCACTATCTTCAGCGCAGTGGCCTTGTTACTCACCCTAGTAGTTTCACCTGCCCGATTCACTGATAAATTCACACAATGTTGACATTATGCAGTATTTCACACTTTTTCAATATTGGAAGGGTTAAACGCTGCAGTACTCAGAGACAGAGACAGACGAGGTCATGCCTGACAATGAGCGGCATTACCAGGCAGTATTAGACACAGATATCGAGATCTAACCATGTCTGGTAAGACACCAATCGTCAGGCTTGGTCACACGCAAAGTGGATGTGAGAGGGATGTTCTGTGACCTTTGACCTACACCTAAAATGTAAGACAGCAGAGGAGACAAAGAGAGTTTTGCAAGCAGGCACATGTCATGGTATATACAGTACTGTACAAGAGTCTTAGGCACCATAGATATGTTTTATGTAATGTAAATATATATATTTTTGTCTTATGCATTAGTGTGTCAGTATAAAAGAGAAAATTTGAGATTTCCAGAGACTGTTAGTGACATTTTTGCATTTTGTGAAGTAAAAGACCTCTTTTCAAGATAAAAACTTGATTGAGGCTCTCTGGGATTCCGTGGACAGCCAGAAGCAAGCGAGACAGCCAAAGTCTGCAGAACAACCTAATGCACAGTACTGTACATGTATGTAGAATATAATTTATACCATACAGATAAATATTATTAACTGTGTACCAGGTTTAAATAATTATATAATTTGCATTTGACTATATACATTACATTACATTATTGGCATATTTCTTCTTTATCTATCTAACAGACTTCCTTCATTCTGTTCATAAACAGAGGTTTACCATGTTAATTACCATGATGAATTATTAAGGATAAGCGGCAAATTATGAATATAAAATATGGTATTTTAACATCCACATCGGCTGGCTGCGATTGGTTAAAAGGTGATTGAGAAAGAGTGAAAAAGGAAAGCAGTGAGGTGTTGACTAACGGACAGAATGTTCCGGGCCACAGGTCAGGCTGTACCTGGCGGTCCCCGGCCCCTCCCCCGCAGGGTGTGGGACTCTCTCATAAAGCTCAATAAATTGACATTATTGGCTAACCACCCTGCCGTGTTCCTCTCTCACCGACGTATGTATTAACGAAAAGTTGGGCTACCTCCGCAAATAAAGGTGCAGTTCGGTCTAGCTCTCCAAAGACGGCCCTCCTTAAACAAACACGCTAATGGCCCTGTTACTGCTTTATAGCCTGCCAGCGTGTCTGCCTTCAGTAACGAGCGTCACCTGCGTGATTCAGATTATATTTCTGCCCTGGAAAAAAACAGGATTCAAAACCTATTTTAGACAACTTAACGACACCAGGACTAGTAGGTTATAACTCAGAAATGCTCTCCGTAGAATCGATCCCTGTGAACCAGGCGTCAGACACGCCACATATCAATGTGTATTCAGTGGAACGAGAGCCGTTGAAATGCGCAGTCACGTCGTCAATGGCGATCAAATCGAAAGGACAGGGCAGAGTCAGAGATGATGTCATACCCAGTCCTGTCACCAGGGGCTCACCGGCTCGGATGTCGGTGTCGGTGCGTGCCACGCAGGAGAGGGAGAACGAGCCAAGCACTGCGCCGCCACACTTCAAACAGGCATGTGCCTGGAGGGGGGATGGGGGAGGGGAAGAGGAAGTTCCTCCTAAACCCCCACCTTCCTGAAACACCTTTCAGGACCAACTGCCAGCAGACTGGTATTCTTTAGCCAAGGTAGGGTGGGCAGAATGCCAATTAAAGAGAGGAGAAGCGAATTACCCGACGGGACAAAGAAGCCATGCAGGCTGCTCCTTTTCCCTCCCTCGCTCTACCTCTCTTTCCTCTTTCTCTCCCACCCCCTCCCTTGCTCTACCTCTTTTCTCTTTCTCTCCTACCCCCTTCCTTGCTCTACCTCTCTTTCCTCTTTCTCTCCCACCCCCTCCCTCACTCTACCTCTCTTTCCCTCCTAACCCCTCCCTCGCTCTACCTCTTTTCTCTTTCTCTCCCACCCCCTCCCTCACTCTGCCTCTCTTTTGCCCTTCACTGCGGTCAGAACCAGAACCGTGCTTTCCTCCTGCCTCCTTCTATTTCGAGACAACTAGAACTTACACACCATCCTCCAAATGTAAAAAGCACCTGCTAACCCATCTCAGTCTTGGCCATATAATAAAGACATAAACAGTATATGGATAAATATAATTATAAGAATTAATTAATGATAAAAAGGTATCAGGGAAGTAATCAGTTCCTGGTAAGGACAAAGACTCCCTATTTGATGTCATTGGAGTCTAGATCCACTTTCCCATACATTGCAGACTTTACTGCATTTATTGCCGCAAATATTACAGTTGGATGAAAAACTAACACAAATTATAAAGGACTGTTCCTCTTCAGTACAATTTCCTGTAACCTACGGCCTGGTGCATTTGAACAGTAGACCTGTTAGACTATGCCTTTTTGCTGTTTATTTCTGCCAAATTATTATTTCTATTGTACATTGTGATTATAAGGCTATTACACTACACTTTCACAATCTCTTTGTCCTGTAACATGAAATTATGCGACCCATTATTGTTGTTATTATTATTACCCACATGTGGGTGGTTTTAAACCATTTACTGTAGTGTTTAGCCATTTAGAATTCATCACATTTATATTTGCCATTTTACTTCTAACCCGAGCTCCAATAAAGAACTGAATTTAAAAAAAATATCAAACAAACATCACCATGATGAACTGCAGAAAAAATAGTCATAAACTACTCACATAGGTGTAGACTATTAACATATGTTTACTGATAGTCAGTCTATTCTTGTTTCCATAGAGACAAGGCCTTGGGCAGGCTGCCTAGTTGCTATATATTTCTAAACTGGACAGAATCTTAGATGTCTTCGATACCATGACATTTACACAAGGGAACCTTGTATTAACAATAGCCCTACCACTACAGATTCAGGTCATAATTATGAAATATTAATTATTTTTTGTCTGCCTCTTTTCTTTCTCTGACACACAAATATAAAAAAAAGAGTATAAAAAGAGTGACCAGAGGAAACCAGAGCCTGTTAAACCCACCATTAACCACTTAAGTTAAACTCTTGCTTTCCAATCAAAGTTAAACTATCTATTAGAGCAGACCAAAACATTTTGTAAAAATTAAATCTGAGCTGCATGGCAATCAGCTGATGTCACTGAGCAGGTGACGTGGTCACACCTGACCACTGAAAAACCCCGCTAGGTAAATGCAGGCCAGGAGCAGGTCCTCTCGCTGTCTGTAGGTCCTCCGGCGAACATCGTTACCAGACAGTGTTAGATCACACAGGTACAGTCCAGCACTGTCAGGTAAGATGGACGCAAGAAGCCAGTTTCGGTGTGGACTCAAATGCTGACCAAGCTGAAGCAGCCGCAGCCATTTTGTGGTAATAGACACTTGCAAACAGTATGTCTTTAGTAAATGTTAACACATTCAAAAATAGTATGTGCTGAGCAAAGAGGCCTGTCTCTAAGTCCTTGTTGCATACATGCTGAGGCACATTTAACACGAGTTGGCACTGTCTTGGCTGTGTGTTATTGGATGTTGAATGGAATAAGACTGTAGTCCTGAACGGCGGGGGTATGGAGTTCCTCTGAAGCCAGCGGAGGGCCATCGTCATCATTACCAGGCAGTATTAGAGAGAACCATGCCATCAAATGCTGCCTCGTAAGATGGAGACAACCATCCAATCACAGACAATCAAAGAAGAGAAAAACCTATTGCGTTTGTTAAAATTCAATCAAGAGTTCAATGTTCACAGCCTGTAAGCATCCCAGATATACCTCAGCTTATGTACGGTTTGGTGAATATTAGTAGAAAATGCAATAAATGCAGACACAAACCATACAAACAGGTAAAATGGGAACATTAAAAGAAGACATGCATGGCTTTAAACTACAAATGATTAAGATAAGGCATTTCAAGTGGACGCAATTATTATTCTCAGAATCATATTTATACAGCCTCCATAGGGCTAATAAAGAAACAGCCTCTATGTTTCCCTGTAGCATTTACCGTGAGTAAATAAAGCATATAATAAGTCTATAAAGCGCAAACAGACACAGAGGTACGCCTGCAGTCATGTCCCTAGCAAAATAAATGGTAAATAAGAACAGTAAATTCTCTGCTGAAATAGACTCTTCCATCTTCTGCGTAACTGAGCCTGGGTGACCACTTCTAAAACAGAGGATTCACACAACAGCCCCTAACCAGAGTCCCTGGAGCCTGGGCCTTTGATCCCTTTATCCGCACAAAGACGCCATCTTATTCCCCCAATGTTTATCATGTCAACAAACATGCATCTTCCTGGTCTGGGTCTCGCTGATCAACATCCTGTTTTCAAAGGGAGGGATGAAAAGGGACCGCACCACACAGACGTCTGACACCTGTTTCAGTCAGTCAGCTGGCCCAGGGCTGAGCGGCCTGTATACAAACAGGGCCGGCCTGGTCGCGCCGGCAGCCCAAAACAGGCCTGGCGAGGCAGGGACGCCTGGTGTATGCGTGTCTCTGCCTTTGTTCCGCTCTGCTCTGATGGGGGCTGTGGAATCACGGAGCAGTGGGCTACACGGCTCTGTTAATTATTGCCCCGAACCCGATCCGCCCGCTCTGCTTTTATGACACAGGCGAGGCCGTTGTGGCTGCTCACACACGTTACAAAAGACGGCGCTTTTCCGCCCCGCGCGACAATTCACCCTGTGGTGCCTCCATAGTTCTCGCCGTTGTTTCGAGGATTAAAGTTATCGTTGTCTGACTGATAAAAAATGAATAATGCTTTCATGCTGCACAAAGACAAGGCGTTTGCAGTGACAATAATTTTCAACACCAGCGCAGCTTAAAATGAACTAATCAGTCTTTCACTTGAAAACCAAAGTTAAAACAGTCAGGCCTTATACACCAACACCGTATATATACAGAGTTATACGGTACATAAACATTTTTTCACTAATATTTCTTATCAGTTAACCTATATGAAAAACTATTTGACAACAGACTAACAACAAAGAAAATGTTAGAAGGAGTAGCTGTTAGATGGTTTCTACAACCCTAGCCTTCCATTAATCATATGATGGTATCCTAAATGTCCTTTACTGAGCAAAAGCTTCAGCCCTGTGTGTTTGTGGTGTGATGAAGGTCCAAAGGAATGCCTCTGACCACAGACAAGAGGGTCACTTCATCCCGCACAGTTTACTGAATAACCTCATAGGCTCACAGGTGCCAAATATTAAACCACACTGCATGTACTCAATGTGCTATAAATAGCAAAAGAACTGATTGCAGGAATATTAAAAGTAAGGGTATTTACTTGTACTCAAATAGTACAGACAGCATACTTGATCTAAACTTTAATTATACTGTATTCTGAAGTATAAAATAGTATACGGTGCAGTATACTTGGTGCACAGTTTGCCTATGCCACTATGGTAATGTTGTCTTTTTTGACATTACAATAATAATTATTTTCAGTTAAAGCTTTGGTCATATTTTGTCATATCATCATTGAAATATAACAGGGTTAAAGCCAGCACAGAAAAACCTAGACCTAGCAGTGAGAGATAGCAATATTTACAACAGGGGGGAGCTAGTCACTTTTAGCAGCCATGCAAAACCCTGAGTGAGGCTGAAAGAAAGAGAGGGAGTGAGAGAGGGAGAGAAAGAGAGAAAGCAGGGGAGGGAGGAGGGAGGGCAAAGGGAGGAGAGGTTGAGAATGAGAGAGAGAGAACTGAGAGAGCACCTGTAACCTTACCGTCGTGAAAAGGACCCAAGTAAAGAATGTAACAAAAAAAAAGTGAGTGAGGGGGAAAAAGGAAAAAAAGAAAGAAAAAAATCTCAAATTTCCAGCAAGTGCCTGAGAAGGCTCCTGAGAAGGCTTCTGCTTCCTCCTGCACGGCCAGGACCTGTGAAACGCAAAACCCAAGCAGCCCCAGTCTCCCAGCCTGCAGCCTCCTGTTAGTTAATCATCAGCGTTATAAACCAGTACAGCAGGCCTGAGAGAGAGGGAGAGAGAGGGAGAGAGAGAGAGAATGAGAGAGAGAGACATAAGAATAAATATAAAAGGAGGCAGATTGTGAAAAAAATCCCTCCCTTTGTTGAGCGCTATTTGGCAGAACATACTACCTGACCTCTGTCACTGTGCTTCTATCCCAACGGCAATTCTTCTTCTGCTCTCTCTTCTCACCTGCATTTCTGCATAATATTTCCCTTTCTAAGTATTTCAGGTGGGGGTGATCACCCCACCGTTTTCCTTTTCTCTCCTGAGCTTTGTGTGACTGGCTCTCGTTGGAATGTGACTCTGCTTTCAAATGAACAAACTGTGGGATTAAACCAACTGCGTCTTAATCAACAGTGAGCAAATGCAAGAACAACAATGCAACAGAAAGGCAAAACCCCGTTTTAAATTGGGCCTTATCTGACACACCTTAATTCCACCTACTCGCCGGCATATTATAGGTCTGTAGATGGACTGTAGGCCTTTGTTTGGGCATCTTATTTCCTATGCTAAATATGGCTATTTGTGGATTTTGTTTTTAAATTTATTTATTTATTTATTTTGCCTTTAAACTTTATTTCCTGTTGCTCACCACTTATTCATTCCTTTCTCTTGCTGGTTTGAATATATCACCGGGATGAATGAACAGTCGTTAATTTGCATTGCAGGAATTTGAATATATTAAAAACAGTTAAAAAACCACAGGTTCCCTACTTTCTCTCATGTGTCGCTGATAGGGAAGTGTGTAGGCCCAATTGCAATTTATTTATTTAACATTTCCCACAGACTGTAATCTTTATATATATAATGTTTTTGTTTATGTTAAAATCAAGTTGTTCTAACTGATTCTAACTGATGTTGTTCCCAATTTGCTTACTTGAAACTGATGTATGAAATGACTTCCTCTTCTTACATCTTACATCATTCACATAGAAGCTGATATGCCTTCAACTCTCTTCTTTTATTTGAACTTTCATTAATAATAATAATTCATGAATTGTCCATGAAGTTCAGTTTAGTAAAAAATGTACTCAACTTTTTCTGTGCCGTATAGCTATCAAGGCTATCAAGGTAGTACTAGGCCGTTTAGCCAGACTGATAAAATGGCGGTCCTTAACCACACAAACCAATCCATGTAATTCCCTGACCTCTCACCCCAAGGGAGCAATTAAAGCAGCATTTCCCTCTCATTGACCTCATAGGGTTAAAAAAGCTGGTCAGCTAATTAGAGTGCAGATCTTCTCTGCATCTACAGGCTGCCCCTTGAGCTTCAGCAGAAATAAACTCCTTTCCTCAAACCAGTATATTTATAATTATCAAGAAATTAATATAACCCTGAATTAGTCCTTTTCTGACACCAAGAAAATGTAAATTATGCAATACTATGATGAATAATGACACAGTTGTCATTTTAGAAGAGGTTAAAAAAGCGCATTCTTTTTTCCCCGTCCACCAATCAAAAGGCTCCACCTCGCTGCGCATTTACAGAACAAGGAAGACACTCCATTTTACGTCTGCCAATAACAAACATCAAACAGCACACTCCCCATTCCTCACCGGCTGACACCTCTCAGTACCGCGATGGTTATAACTCACGACAATGCA
This sequence comes from Conger conger, assembly GCF_963514075.1. NCBI lineage: Eukaryota > Metazoa > Chordata > Actinopteri > Anguilliformes > Congridae > Conger > Conger conger. Next base: position 39,516,635 of record NC_083769.1, read on the forward strand.
CAACAACTTCAATCCTAACATCCCAACACAACTTTGAGGAACCAGTAATCGGCAAGAAAATGGACGAGCAGACATTTTACTTCTGGCTCACGACCACAGTTTACAATGAACTCTTCTTTTTCCACATCAAAGAGTAGGAAAACGGAGCTTATTTAGCCTAACTCCTTTCTAATCATGCCCAAAAGAAACAAGTAAGGGCAGGCCTGTCCAAAGTGTCTTTATAACTGTCGACTTTTCAGGACGTAAAGCACGGCGGCAAACGCAACTCGAGGAAGGGAAGGAAGCTTTCATTCAACAAGTCATTTAGCAAACAGCCAGCGGCATGTATTCAGCTGAATGCTACGTAAGTCAAATGTTGTGCTCAGGTGGAACCTATTCTACTATTTTGACAATAAAAGGAAACAGTTCAACTTTTCAAAAAAGTAAAAATGGTGTTCGCACATAGCATTTCCTAAGGTAAAAGGTCACCCTATTCTGATATCTGAAAAGTTACATTACATTATTTGAGCTATCATTTATCAAGGACTATTGTTGCCTTGAAATTGTTCTGTTTTAAGCACTACAACTGGAAAAAAAAGGGCTCCACTCCTTATAGCCTTTGACAAGTCTGACTGTTTGCCTCTACCTGCCCCAACTGGTCTATCCAGTCAAGGAATGAACGTTTGCAACTATTGTTTGTCCTTATTCTTTTTTCTCTGGCTTTATTCCTGTTTAAATAGATCAAAATCTGATATGATTTTATTGTGTCGTTCCCATGGAATCCGCAAACTTCCCTGAAATCATCAGCAGAATGCAAGCAGTACAGGTTCCACACAAACAGGCATTTTGCTCTCCATACAAGGTGTAGTCACAGTATTTTTTCTATTCATATTAAATAATAGTTCATATAAACTTGAAATGCTAAAACTGATCATGTAGTGGAGACAAGAACATTTGACATGGCTGACTAATTTTGAAAAAATAGTATGTTACAACAAAGTTTTGTAGAGGTTTTTTTTAGTAAAATAGTTTTGTGTTCGTAAGTTACCCCTATCCGTCTCCTGGAGCAGTCGTCCAGCCTGAAGCCCTGGACAAGAGACACCATTGTGTGCAGGTGGCGGTGGCGGAGAAACACATCTTCCTCTTCCCTCCTCTCGCCGAAGGACGCCTGACATCTTGCGTGCCTGCGTCAGCGTCAAACATCACGGTTTTTCGAAGACAGAAGGAGATCGGTAGGATCAGTCACCGACCAGCTAGTCAGCGAACAAAGGAGTGGAGAGGAACAAACGGGTTTAAGATGGAGGAACTCGGCCCTATAGGAGACATCCGTCTGGCAATGCTGGAGGCGAAGCAACCTGGTTAAGCCCTTAATGCGAAGAGATGGAATTTGTAAAGGGCTTGGTTTACATGTACCCTCGCTGGCCCCTCCCTACACAGGTGTAATTTCCCTTTTGCAGCCAATCTCTTTAGCCTCTGGCTCTGACAGGTGTGTCCTCAGCGCTGTGATAGGCCAGTCCAGGAAACAAGTCCCCCCACCCCCCACCCCCTTCCCCCCACACTCCCGCCCTAGCCAACCACTAAAGGTAGTATGTCTGGTTATGATGTCACCTTTACCTTTCGTGAGAGTATCTTCCACTCCCCTTACCACACTGGGACCCCTCCTCCCAAACCGCCAGCACCAACACCCTCACGCTCAGTCCCAAGTCTATGTGCCTTTCCTTCTCACTGACAGGCTGTACCATAAACAAACAAATACATAAAAACAGTTAGGTGACAGTTTAGAATATGGTCTCACATCAGCTTAGAGCAGCAGCAGGAGTAGTAGTAGTAGCAGTAGCTATAGCAGCAGTACTGGTGGTAATAGTAGTAGTATAGTTTGTAGTAGTAGTATTATTAGTAGCAGCAGCAGCAGGAGTAGTAGTAGTAGTAGTAGTAGTAGTAGTAGTAGTAGTAGTAATAGTTTGTAGTAGCAGCAGTAGTAGTAGTAGCAATAGTTTGTAGTAGTAGTATTGGTAGTAGTAGCAGCACCAACATTAATAGTAATAGTTTGTTGTTGTAGTAGTAGTTGTAGTATTAGTAGTAGTAGTAATAGTAGTAGCACAACAGCAGTAGTAGTAGTATAGTTTGCAGTAGTAGTAGTGAAGTATGTAGTAGTATAGTTTGCAGTAGTTGTAGTAGTAGCAGCTGTGGTAGCAGCAGCTGCAGCAGCAGTAGTAGTAGTAGTAGTATAGTTTGCAGTAGTAGTAGTGTAGTGTATAGTAGTATAGTTTGCCGTAGTAGAACTGTAGTGTGTAGTATTAGTATTGTTTGCAGTAGTAGTAGTAGTAGTTGTATTATTATTATTATTAGTAGTAGTAGCAGCAGCAGCAGCAACAGCAGCAGTAGTAGTAGTATAGTTTGCAGTAGTAGTAGTGTAGTGTGTAGTAGTATAGTTTATGGGGCAGTAACTGCTCTTTACCCTGGGGGCTGAATGCCTTTGCTCACTCTCCCGTATCCAGCAGGCACTGGCCACCCAGCCGGGGCCCACACAGCCATTTTGTTTCAAGCAGCGATGGCAAGTCCAGGCAAACAATGAGGAGATTGAGGCTGGTCAGTGCAGCACTCTGGGTTTTGTGCCATGTCTGTGCGTCCGTTAGGAATCTGGCCTAGCGGGTTCTCCCCCAAGGCGTCCGGTTTAATCCTGGTCAAGTGCTGATGGAGATCTCTGTGAAACCACACAGAACAGAGTCGGTTGGCTCTGACTGGCATACCGTGGGTAAGGCAGTACCCAGATAGCAAACAACTCCTGGCCAAACCAGCATAGAACCAGCCCGGATTTGCTTTCTCTCTGTGTAGCTCCATTCCTGGCCTAAATGTGAAGGTTTGACAGGCTAGCTGCCAGTATCATGTTTTCTAAATGATTTATGTTTAAAATTTCAAACACAACTTGGGTTTCTTAAATCATTTAAGTGAACACACAGCATTGGGCGGCCTTATTTGTGAGGGTTTTGCAACTTGCTACAGTTTGTGTGTGTGTGTGTGTGTGTCTATGCACATGCATGTGTGCGCATATGCTTGTGTGTGCATGCATGCGTGTGTGTGTGTGTGTGTGTGTGTGTGTGTGAATTTGCATTAGAGGAGAGGTGAGTCTAATTTACAAATGGACTGATTTCATTTGATTCTGTTGAAGTTTTAGGAAGTGAAAATACGAGTATATTCAAACTAATCTGCTCCATAAATGCAAGCATACCATTAAATATATTATTCATTTGATGATTAGAAGTCATGACAACTAGTAAATGTTGCCTTGGATTTAAAAGAAATATATATTTTTTTAAAAACAAAGATTGTACAAAAACAGAATAGTGAGAAAATAATTATTTTTATTTATTGTAGTCATAGCAGTAGGTGCCAACAAGGTCACACTCTCCCTAGGAGTATGACTGCTTCCTACTGATGATTTTACATGCGCCCAACTTTTGAAACAAACTTACACTTCCATATTTGCACTTCAAAAAAAGTAAAGCTTATATACATTTATTTGGAGTGAAACCCTGTAAAGGCCAGAGAAATGACTTCAGATCCAGCAGCCCTCGTTTGTTTAGTATTAAATCAACACTATATTTGGACTCATATGTACTCTGTTAGAGTTGAATTAACACATTGGACATTGTTCTGTGTATAGTAATATTGTGTGTGTGTATCCTCTGCAGTCTGAGTATTAGAGAGGAATTTCATACTGTTTATATTTTCCTAAGGTGTGAACCCACCGGCAGACTGCTGCCTCTCCAAAGAGCAGGTGATAATTACCAATGGCTTTAGAGAGTTCTGTCCAACCAAATGAATGATGTGAAAATCTAAATGAGGGGGCCCCCTGTTCGCGGCCTAACCTTTAGTTAGTCATTTACCGAGCTTAAGCGTTCCCTTCTAACTGCCACTTGATCACTGAAGCACGCACGTTGCCATTAAGAGGCCTTTTGGAATGAGAGCCTCTTTATGGCGTCTCAACCTGCGGTGTCGCAAAATGGCCGCCACCACTGAGCACAGCCGTGGAGCTGGCAGGGAAATGATCCTGGCTAAAAGGGAAGCTTTGTTTTGGGTTTTCATTTGCATTCCAAATGAGGCAGGCCGGGACCCTGAGCTCATTTGGGTACCGACGGGCATCGGTGAGAGCGTTCAAGTGACAGGGAGACAGAAGCGAAACTGCTTCAGTCACCAGAGTTTATTCAGTGGACGGGGGTGCGAGGACGGACGGAGCTTGCAGAATTGGGTATTGCTGGCCATGAATCAGGCTGGTATTGGGTGCTTTGCATGGCTACCACAAATTACCAGAGATGAAGAACGTGATGCGAAAGGTCGAAGGTCGGCTCCTAGACTGAACCGTGCAAACCGTTATGGATTCATCCCTAAATGATGGGTCAAACATTATGCTGTGCAAAGCTTTAAACCAAATAAACCAATATTATTAGAAATATAATGAGAGTAAACAGAAATATGCAGCTCAAAGCCATCTCATAGCATTTATGCAACAAAAATCCAAGCCTAAATTCCAAACCTGGCTCTCTCAACCGGCCACCCCAAACCCTGATGTGTGGTGAGCATTCTGGCAGAAAAAACACTATGCAAATGCAAAGAATTAATTAAGGAATTCAAAATCAACAGTGGTGTTGGTTGCGATCTAGGACACGTATCCTCCATGTAGACTGGAAACAATAGCCATTGTTTTGGTAGTAGAAACTCCCTTCACATTATGCAAAATGCCGGTAGTCTACCAATCTGCTGTAATCGCCTGAGCATTCCCTAAAGCCATGTAGTCTACTCTTAATCAATGGTTATGTACATGCTCCAGGTGCATTCTGCGCACAACATTCCACAGTTTCACTCTATTGCACTCTATATTTATTATCCAAATCTCAGGAATTGCAATCATTATTTTGAATGAAACTGTCCCAAAGGTCACTACAGGGCGAAATATTAACTGCACGCCCAGTGTATGAATTTCTGTTGTTTTCAACACGCCGGTGTGATCTCTAATGGCCGTGCGCTTCATTATATCACGTGGGTGAGATCAGCCGACACATGAAGTGAGCTCAACTGGGGGAAAAAGTGATGCCGCCATTTTGTCATGGGTGCTGAACGTACAGACGTAGCGCAGCCTCTGCTGCTGTACACCTGAGGCATCTGAGGCATTCTATGCATTGTTGGCCTACTGAACTCACGCCTGCCACTTGGCAGTCGCTACGCTGTCCACCTCCCCATGCGCAAATATAAATCCTTATTTTAGTCTTGTATTCTGATGTAAAATGTTATCTCTATTACCTTTTTTGCTATAAAAAAAAGAAAAAAAAAAGAAAAGAAAAAGAAATATATACAAATATATTGCCCATGAGGTGAGACAGTTTTGCAGTGTAAAGAAGGGGAATTGTAAAATGCTCAGGTCCCAAAGAAGGCCTTTTATAAAGTCATATACAATGTATAGATAGCATAAAAACATAAACATAAAACCCCCAAGTTCAGCCATTTTCTTGTTATTCCAAAACAATGAAGGTGTTTTGGAATAAATACAATAAATAGCTACAGAAGAATGTTCCTTGGTTTATTACTGTATTTCTGGGGGAAATGTTATATTATTCTCTCATTTCTAAAGCAGCTGATTGTGTTATTTGAAAAAAAAGGAAAGAATGATTGACAAATATCTATATTTAAAACTTACACAAAATGAGACGGCATATTCAGAAGTACTATGTGAAACAGGAAATCATACTCAGGTTCACTCCGTCTGTACTAGATACTAGATTACAGTCCTGTATTTGATTTCAGTCCAACAGGTTATGCTAGATTGTAGGATCCAGGACTACATGTGCAACTTGGATTTCTTTCAGGCAAGAGCTACAATCACTGCATTACATTTTCCTAAAGAGGTAATAAATAAAATCGTCTCACGATTAATACCTGGTTTTAGAACGAAAAAAGGTTTAGTGGTGCAGTACATGTGGAACAGGGCTTCAAGTTAAATGTTTTGAATGGGGAATGGTATTTGGCTGGTGAGTATTGTACCATGCCATGATTCCCTTTGTCCATGTACATCCATAGTTGGGAAATAAATTGCATGTTGTGAGGCCTGTTAATCAACATCATTTTGTTACCCAAATAATTATTCACTTTGCTGCCATTCAGGCAGTATACAGTGAATTACAGTAATTTAGCAAACACTTTCATCCAGGGCAACAATGCCAGGGAAACACAATTAATTCATATGAGTAATATGAGCAATAGGACCAGACCCGGTGCCTGTTTCACAGAGCAGGATTACTGAGTTAGCCAGATAACTGCACTGAGTAAAACCCACAGAGCAGGATTACTGAGTTAGCCAGATAACTGCACTGAGTAAAACCCACAAAGCAGGATTACTGAGTTAGCCAGATAACTGCACTGAGTAAAACCCACAGAGCAGGATTACTGAGTTAGCCAGATAACTGCACTGAGTAAAACCCACAGAGCAGGATTACTGAGTTAGCCAGATAAATGCACTGAGTAAAACCCGGGACATCTCTTTTTACTTCAGTCCATGTTCCAGATTTGGGTGGTTTCTGGGTTTTACTCAGTGCACTTTTATCCAGCCGATGCTGCTTTGTTGGGTTTTACTCAGTGCACTTATCCAGCTAACTCAGTAATCCCGCTTGGCACAGGGCCCTGGTCACCAACATTCCCAGACCAGTAGTCTTGTGCAGTAGCATACGCCATTATTTTTATTAGCGTCACCCTTGGCCAAAACAAGCACCCGCAGTTATAGCATAGGCCCAGTGGCACTGCCAACTTCCGTTACTGCCTCAACCAGTTCTGTTATCACACCTTTGGCTCAAAGCCATTCAGTCATTCTTCTGCGGCGAGCATCAGTGTTTGTTCAACGTCTTGTGTTTTTGTTATCTGTCACCTCTCGTATTGTCTCGTAATTCTCCCTTATTCCTTTTGCCCTACCTCCTTCTTCATTCAGGTTACTCATGTAATTAGTGCGCGCTAAAACAGTCTTTGCAGGTAATTAGAGGTTGTGGCACAGGTGTAATTACTAAGGGAACACCCATTAAAGTAATTTGCTGCAAAGCTAATTCACCAATTTCTGCTCGCAATGTTCCACAATGAAAATGTATTTCTCCCGTTCAATTTAAATAGGTCCGAGATCAAAAAGACAGTCAATTATATTATAGTCAATTTATAATCCTTACTGGGGCCATTATGTGTCAACTGTGATGACAAAGGAGAAATCTGAATTTACAATATGAAATATGAAAGCTCCCACAAAATATTTGAGTAACTTGAGGACAATTATCGTATGAGGTATACATTGACTGAGCACTTTATTAGGAACATACACCTACTTGTTCATGCGATTATCTAATCAGCGAATCATGTGGTAGCAGTGCAAGACATACAATCATGTAGATATGGGTCAGGAACTTCAGTTAATGTTCACATCATCCACCAGAATGGGTAAAAGGTTGTATCTAAGTGATGACCATGGCATGATAGTTGGTACTAGATGGATTTCTGTACCTGGATGGATTTTCTTGCACAACAGTCTTTAGAGTTTTGTGAATCGTGCAGAAGACAAACTAAAAAAATCCAGTGAGTGGATGGAAATGCCTTGTTGATGAGCGAGGTCAACAGAGAATGTCCAGACTGGTCAAAGCTGATAGGACACAGTGTGTCAGACCTTTAAGTGGATAGGCTACAGCAGCAGAAAACCAATACATCTCAAAAATAAGTCTAAAAAAGACCTAATAAAGTACTCATTGATTGTATATGATTCAGATTAGTCTGTTGGATTTGGGCAGAATATTCTTAATTTTCTAGTTCACTAGTGATGAACAAATCAAACTATTTTCACAGATACTCAAGCTATCAATCACCTGAGCAGTCAAGGGGATTTCATTTCATATAGAGCCCCCTAAATGAAAATGATCACAGGATGCTTCAGGGTTTACCATTTCCAAATGAAAAGGAAACACTATGGGAAAAAACATATATATATATATATATATATATATATATATATATATATATATATATATATATAGAAGGTAAATGTCAAATTCACAGATTTTATGTCACTGACTAATACAATAATGTATAAATGCTGGTGGTCTTGATCTTACAGTTTGTAGATAATGCTGAATGCTCAATTTTCAATGGCTTTTATTTCATCTGCATAATCAAACAGTGAAATACATTTGAGAACACGTTGTTCTCGATGTGAAAGGTGCTTTGTTCACTTCTCAGACTGTGCAGAGGACGATGGGTCCTGGGTGTTATGGTGCGTGGAGTTTTCCACCTGCTTTCACCAAGGGAGCGCATCCTAACAACCCCGGCTCTGCTTTGACTTGCCCCGGGTAATTGGCCCCTAAGGGGTGTGGTTGTGTGAGGATGGTGTCAGATGCTCGTCCTACGAGCCCCAGTGGGGAAGATTTGGGGGTTGGGGGGGGGTGTATCAAACATAGTAATTACTGTGTGACCTTATTCCATAGCACACCTGTTCACTCTGTTTGAGACAGCTTGCAGCACCTATACTGAAATGATGACAAACGATAAAATAGCTAACTACTGCTATGTGCTGTGTCTGTTCACAAAAATGTATCACGTACAGGAAACCGTACACAGTAAATACACACATAATATTGACCACAAGTTACTCAGTAGTGCCAAAGCAGTGCAAACGTCAACATTCAAACTGAAATGTGAACTCACACATAAATGCTTTTTTTTTTTCATAAAAGCGATGTGAAATGAAAATTCATAGCTGACTATGAAGTCCCAAGTTCCTTCTGCTGTTATTTCAGAACAAACAAATGGTGGTTCAGTACTATTTACAGTAAATGTGATGCAATGTCCAGTGCATAAATGCTTTCAGTAAAACTGCATCAAAACCCTGAAGTGGAACAATAATGAATTGTCAAAGGAGAAGTAAAGCTTACAAAAACAACTGTGATATTTTCTGTAAATTATTCAAATAAAAGTGGTCATCAATAGTGAGAGTTTATTATCATGCACTTACTGACGTATCTTTCTTTGGTAGAAAAAACATCAAAATAAATCAATTATAAATCACTGAAATTAATTCATAAATCAAACAGAAAACAGCATCATTTTGTGAATCGTGTATCAAAATTTTTTCAGACATCCCTAAATCAGGAAGTAGCCAAGTTTATTGTTTTAACATCTATTTATTTGACAAGATCCAGTAACCTCAGGAATTAAAAGGATGAAGAAAGGAAAGCCATACACAGTATGTATGTAAATACCATCAGTGGTAAGTGCTTTTCTTTGTTTTATTCATAAAGAGTGACATTCGAAGAGAATTGGGAGTTGGAAATCTCAACACTTCAATGCAAAATGTGCTTCAAAATATATATTTAGCAAAAAATAAAATGTGGCTTTATCCTTCATCCATCAAATCTGTAAATTATCTTAATAATCAGCTGCACCTGCTGAAGGAATGACAATGAGTAAAACATTTTCTGGACATATTTTAACACCAGGTTTGTGAGAACTGACAGCCATTATTTAATACAGAATGAATGCTCCCAGCCCCAGTTGTGAGCTGTGAAAATGGGCTCTCTGATATTTTATTCCTGCTTTGCTTCTGTCAACAGACAGAAAATCTGACTGGTTCAATTGAGAGCTGTGATCCAAGCCTTTCTTTATGTTATTGTCTCACTCGAGAGACACATACAAACACACCCTTCTAACAACTGAGCCCCCAACTGACAGTCAAACACACCTGGACCTGCTTTTTCTGTGCAGGTTTTAATGATGGGGGAGGGAGACAATGGCGACTTGGTTTGTTTGGAAAATGAAGATGAGCGTTGATCGCAGAGACCCTTCCTTCATCGTTCCACCAATGAAAAGCAGGTCTGCTTCATTACAGGCTGTTCAATGTGTTTTTACAACTTTTACAACTGGGTGCTCTCTAAATATATTTTGCATCGTGAATTTTGTGTGTATGGTTTTAAAACCAAGCTGTTCATCTCGGCTGAAGCTAAAAAAATATATGTTGTTATGAAACAAAAACACTTTCTATATACTGTAAGCAACATACACTGTATGCAACATACACAAAGTGAGCACTTTATTAGGTATTTATTAGACCTATTTTTTCACTTATGAAGTTTTCTGCTGCTGTAGCCTATCCACTTAGAGGTTTGATGCGTTGTGTGTTCAGAGATGCTCTTCTGAATACCACTGTTGTAATGCGTGGTTATTTGCGTTCCTATCACCTTCCTGTCAGCTTCAACCAGTCTGGCCCTTCTCAATTGGCCTCTCTGATAAATAGTTACTGCTGTTCACTGCTGTTTTTTGTTTTAATGATAAGCAAACAGTGATAGTTTCTTTTTCTTTTTCTGAGACCTCTGTTAACTGGAATATGCATTCAATGACAAAGAAGGTATTCGGACATGTGCATGTGCATTTGTGCGTGTGTGTGTGTGTGTGTGCATGTTTGTGTGTGTGTGTGTGTTTCTGCCTGTCTGTATGTGTGTGTTAGTGTTTGCGTGTGTGTGTACGTGTATGTGTGTGTGTGTGTGTTTCTGTCTGTCTGTATGTGTGTGTTTGTGTTTGCGTGTGTGTGTACATGTATGTGTGTGTGTGTGTGTTTCTGTCTGTCTGTATGTGTGTGTTTGTGTGTGTGTGTACATGTATGTGTGTGTGTTTCTGTCTGTATGTATGTGTGTGTTTGTGTTTGCGTGTGTGTGTACGTGTGTGTGTGTGTGTGTGTGTGTGTGTGTGTTTCTGTCTGTGAGGGGGCATCACCATGGCAGAGGCTCATGGGACCCTTTTGTCAGGGGGCAGCAATCTTTCAGGCACGCCGTGTTTGGATGTTCAGGATCTCTCAGTCCTTTCCTGTTCCTTTCCCCATCCCCAATGCAACAACACATACCAATGCCTTTAAGAAATTACTTTAACTTCACTGTGTGCCAGAAATATACTGTACCGATTGTTTCCCAACGTTCCAGATTCAAAGAATATGACTGATTGATCAGCACCCTTCACTACAGCAAAGGATTGGGAATTGGATTTGAATGAGTGTTCTACCTTTAGCATTTATGCAGCAGGTTAACTGCAGGTTAACAGCATACAGTAAGCTGTGTACAATGCACTCGGTATTGAGAAAGGCAGACATTTTACACAGGATAAACTGTGATCCACTTCTCAATGCTTCATTTTCCCAAAATGCCATGCTTGGATTTTGCATTGTTGCAGGTTGAGCAGGAATAAGGCATTGTGTGATATTGTAGTTTTGTCAAGCTAAACAGAAACTAATATATAAACCTCTGTTTTCTTTTTTAGACCTACAGTATAACTGCAAAATATGCATATACCATGACATGAATTCTACATTAAAGACGAAGGACAAACCTGAATTTTGCCATTTGGCTTTAAGTAAATATGGTAAAATTGTGGTTGTGTCCCTGACAATAATACAGGTTTTAGTGAAAGGTGGTCAACAGCACTTTGAATCCGGGATCCAGCATAACTATAGCACACAGCCATTGCTGCTTTATGAAGTGGGTACATCACTTCCTTTTTCTTTTTTCCTGTTTTGGTTTGAGTCAGGTATAATGTTTGACTTCTCATCGCTTGTGCCAAATTACCACTCTAACTAATGTAGCACAATACATCACCTTAAAGTACCATGCTCAGTTATAAAGGATGAATACATTAAATGAACTGCAACAGTGTTTAATCCATATTAAAGACCTGCATGTTTTTGACACCTTCATACAGAGAATGGTAAGTTACTTGTGGTACTCGATATATGTGTATTGAGTGATGGTGTCATACTCCACATTAAAACACTGTTTAATTTCAGACTCTAACCTGTGGCATTGTTCTCTGCATGCTAATTTCACAGTGCTGTTCTAGAGTCCTGCAATTATGCTAATCACCAGCCATGTTTCTCACTCACATGACTCCAGTGTCTTTGCTTCATTCAGACAGTATATTTGTTTGTTTCCATGGGGACAAGCTTTACCTCTGTGTTTACCAGAACATCTGTGGTTTTTAGAAAGCTGTACCACTGTACAATTTCCAGGTCACATGGTGCCGAGCCCTCTGATATTCACATATACCAGAGATAGGGAAAAAGCCACCAATTTTTGGTGATTATTTTGGTGATGATTTGCAACTTATACTGTATAGTGGTCAGTGTAGCCAACACCTGATGTTGAATGCCAAAAGAGAGGATCTATTATTGCATATTAGGTGGTTGTGAATATGTGCTGAACAAAATAACACTAAAGGTATTTTTCCCCACCTACAGTAGCTGTATCATTACTTCACTGATTTTTTTACTGGTCGCTGGGATATGTGTTGCATGACATAATCCTGGCAGCCATGGTATCTGAGGCTTGATGTTTCTCTCCACGTGTCACGGAGCATAAACCAGTCTTTCTGGATGAACCGCCTGTGGTACCATAGCAACAGCCCGAGGCTGCTCTTGTTTACCCCGCTGCTTGGCACTGCCACCTACATTGGGTGCAAAGAACACTAAACGAGAGATGGTTTTCAAAGGATGTGATGGGCTTACGTGGAACTCAAACTATTCTGTATATATTTCTAAATGGGTAAACCTTCTTGATTTGGTAAAGGTCCTGTGCATTACTAAAGTATTCAGGTGTTTAAGAACAGGTTGACATGTGCAATAAAGCCTCAAGAAGCTGCCCAACGCTGTTCCTGGAGATCTACCGTCCTGTAGGTTTTCAGTTCAAACTCATTCAACCGCTAGAGATCTTGTTGAGCTGCTAATTGTGAGAATTGGCAAGGGGTACAATTTTATATACCTATAGTGTACCTCCCCAGCACTTGTACCTTTATTGGCATGTTTCATACCATTAATTCTGAGACTGAATAATACTTTTTTTTTGTAAATCAAAGGGGCAGACCCGGTACTTGGGGCAACAGGGGGCAGGTGCTTATGCCTTTTATAAGGGCTTATATTTTATGATTTCTGTTTACCAGAGCAGTATAGTCTATATTCCCTATAAGAGCAGAACACCTGTGCACCACTGGATATTTGAACATACTGTACAGTAGGTCAATGATCCATACCCTATCATTGATGCCTCCATATGCATCAGAAGTAAATGTGTGTGCATGTTGTAGCAGGGAATGTCTAGTAGTTTCTAAACTGTAACAATGGCACAGGCGAAGGTGATCAAATGTACAGAAGGCCATCTGCAAACTCATTATAGAAAGAGCACTGCAATATGCTGGACTTGGGCAATAAATAATTCAAAAACTGAAAAATTGTAATGGCATAAAAACATTACCGTGATGTAATTCTAGTTCCACTGTCCTGAATTTGGAAGAGGAACCAAACTCTTCCAATTGCTCATGTGATACAACCAAACTTTTGATAGCTCTAGTCAAACTCCAAAAATAATTTGCAATACAATTTCAGTCGGATGGATGTTCCCCAGTGGGTTAGCTGCATGGCTGTCCTATTCTCCCCACAGCTACAGTTGGCATTTGCATTGCATGGAAATAAGCACGAGTCTTAATGCCAGAGTGAAAGTGAGAGTGAGGAACACATTTTATCATTATACTGTAGCCTACAGTACTGTATGTGTAATAGATCAAGATCACTGCCTTTAATGACCTGTTATGCTGGTACCATAAGCAAAGAAAATGTGCACACATGTTCATTGTATGATTCTGTTTCTGTATTATCTGTTCATAATGCACATATGATCGTATGATCATTTCACCTTGGGGGGGAAACCAAGCTCTGCTCCATGTTAGAATATCCAAGTCAGCTCTGTACTCTCTTAAAATCCAACATTAAGGTTGCAGATATACTTTATGTCCTCCGGTCTATCTCATTATATAGTACTGGGACATCACCATGCTTCTTTCAGTAATTACTGAACCATACACTGTGTGTGTGTGCGTGTGTGTGTGTGTGTGTGTGTGTGTGTGAGAGAGAGAGAGAGAGAGAGAGAGAGAGAGAGAGACAGAGAGAGAGAGAGAGAGAGAGAGAGAGAGAAACATGGTTGTGGCTTTTCTAATAATGTAGAATCGGAGGCATGCTTTTGTGAATGTACTCCATTAATCCCATACCCAGGGAATTTCTGGCTAATCTATCATATGTTCATACAAATGTGATCTCACACTAGCAAACCCTCTGTCTGAGTCAAATGAGCATGCATTTATTGTAGCATTCTGAATCATTTTTGAGTCAGTTTCATTTCACATTGTGAATCATGTTGAATCAGTTTCATTTTGAGTCAGTTTTGAGATCAAACGTTTGAGGGGGAAGGTGCAAGGTTAATGATAAAAGAAGACGGTAGAAAGTCATGCATTCATTTTCCTACACAAATAGATTTGTGTGCATTCAGGTGGTGGAGTTGGGGGGGGGGGGGGGGGGGGGAGGGGGTTGCCAGGTGGCTCCAGGTGTGAGTATGACCAGCATGCAAAGTTCCCCCAAAGCACATCCCCTCCAAGCTGCACGTACCTGTGGCACTGTTTCCTGTAAAGGATAGTGAAATACTTTCCTGTGTACTGTATATATCTGTTTATGAAAGGGTGGCCTTCAACCCTGTATATGACATTAAACTGAAAGCAGTATAAAACTGAAATAGTTTTCTCTCCCCTTGAACAAAAGCCTACCAATTTGTCTGAATTCAATCAGTCAGCAAAGAAAAGTGTTCTAAAATTTCTCCACAGTGAAGTGAAAGGCAAATTAATATCAAGGTGTGCTGAAGCATTTGGTTGCAATTATTGCTGCTAAAGTTGTTATGTTTATGGGGGCAATTACTTTTTCATATTTCGATTTGGGTTTTTGGTAACTTCAAATAAATTAAATAGTCATTACAAATGTGTTTTGTGTCCACTCAGGAATCCCTTTGTCTAATATTACATTTTAGAGAAAGATCTGACAGCCTTCATTCAGTGACAAATATGCAGCGATAAGATAAAAACAGAAAGGGAACAAATACTCTTTCATGGCATTGTATGGGTGTTCCAATCATTCCAACTTTTGTCATAGATATTGGGTTGCAGGAAGTACTGTGGTACTTTGGCAGGGAGTGCAAATGAGGATTGTCGTTTCCTGTGTTTGTTCTTTTTTTTTTTTTTCAAGAGCCCTTTACTGAATGTACGTCTCTTCATTAAATAAGCAACAAAACACTCATGTCTATCAACCAATGCAGCAAACTCGTGCTTCACCATACAAATGATTTAATTTAGAAGGTGACTATTCCAGGAGCTTGTTAACAAGGAGACAGGCAAGTGAAGAAATACATTGAATGCAGACAGGTTAATTATCTCACCTGTGGGAGCGCACAATCGACTGACACACTCGATCCTTCTTCAAATGTATGTGAATGCACCTGACCTCAATCATCCTCAGGGGGAATGCTGTAGATGATGAAGGTGCACAGGCTGATCCATGAAACTTTAAAGCAACCTTTGAGTGACAGCGGTCCACATGCTGGACATATGTGTGCGTGCGTGTGTGTGTGTGTGTGTGTTTCAAATCAAAGATTCAAGCATATGCAAAAATAAGTGGAATAATTACAAGTGTTTATCAAATACGTACATCACACTGTGTTTATATATAGCATCTGTGTTGTGCTGTGAACCAGTGTCTATAAACTGAAACAATATCTTTCTTATCCTTGCTAAAGTAATTGCTCTTGAGATCTGACAGTCTGGGTTCTACTATCTAACAGGTCTTTATTTTGTACTTTGGCTATTTCCCCCTTGTTTGAACATGCAAAACATAATTTAGATTTTTTAAAATAATTACAGTGTTATCTTTAATCTGGAGCAATCCGAATATATCCACAGGGAAAATGAACTGACTATTCATCTATAATTCCATTAAAATTCTGAATTCAGGACACAAAAACAGTGTCTGGAAAGAATTGAAGCATCACGTCTCATCTAATTTCAGAATTTGTGGAGCAACTTTCGTGCAGTTTGTCCTCACTAATGCTCACTTCTGAAAACATTCCATGCTTTCTACACTGAGAAATGCAATTTCTGCCTATGGTTCCATCTTGTTTGTCTGACTCACTTCAAACAAAGCAAGAAAACCACTACTGCTGGGAAGTATGAATAAATAAAATCCAAAATGAGTTGAAGAACTCTATGCCAGCGATGACTCACAGAAATGAACCAATAATTTTGTTTTTTTTATTCCCTGGTATGAAATCCAGCTATGACCTGCTTGAAATACCAGCTACCAGCTGTTTCAAAAGATAGCTTGAGTGGGTCAATCACACCATGTTAAGTATAGAGCTGATCTAACTGGTCAACAAGCTACCGGATGTTTCAAAACCTAGCTTGAGGGTTGAGATCCAAGCCTATTTTGTTCTGGTTCATATATGTCAGTGCCTGACAACGCACCATAACTGTAGCCTATTAAGCATTCGCTTTGCACATCTCTGTGCAACGACTAATTTCACGACTAATTTCACTGAGTCCGTAAATGGAATACATGGCATTTGCTATCACACAGTAAAATGTTCAGCGTTAAATCAGCAATTACAGAGGACATACAGTCCCCTATTGGACTCATATGTACTGTACTGCTAGAGTTGAATTAACACAGGACGGGACATTTTACAGTACACAGGGTTACAGCGAATGCGATTGCGTTAGGGTTTAATTCTCGAACACTGCAGCAGAGACCTGGAGTGGAGAGCGTGCAGGTGTGAGGGTGCTGGAGCAGGGCGAGCCCCAGAGGCTTTGGGAGTGTGAGTCTGCACGGGGGAGTCAGGCCCAGGAGGAGCAAGCGAAACTGGGAAAGATTGCATCAGAGGGGGGCCTCTGCTATGGCAACGGCTCCCCTCCGCTCTCCTCCAGGGGACGGGGAGCAGCAGACAAACAAGAGGCCTCCTCAGCCCGCCTGCTCCTCCAGCGATCCTCCCATTATGCTCCGTAGGAAAGCCAACCAAATCCCGACAACAGGGAAAACAAGTTCACCGAAAGTGCAGTTGGGATATCCTGTATCTGAACTCATCAATCTGTCAACAAACTTCTGCTGGATAAAAACACCCTGTCATTATACACTTTCCCAAGGCGGCAAACATTTATTTTTTCATATTTATGAGAGCGTTTATATTCAAACTGTGATTTTAAAAATCTAAATATGATAGTGTATGAAGTGAAGAAAGGATAGGCCAAGAACAGCCAGTGGAGATTAATTTAGATTAACAATGTTATTAATGTTTTTTTTCTTTGAACAAATTCATATGGTTTATGGTGAATACAAATGTTTGAAAAATGCACTTGTTTGAAACCCAATCCTGAGTAGAGTTCTTAAAGTATGAAAGTAGGATTATCATCGACACTGAACTTAAGGTTACCCCTTGTGAAATCCATTCACCATGCTGCATTTCACCCATAGTTTATTTTTAACCATACATCACAGATAAACTAATGCGCCTAGATGTAGGGGGGCTGTGATCATACATAAAATTGATGAAGCATATCGATATAATGTGTGACAGAAACTAACATCCACAGCAACCGTGGGTCTCATAATAGGCCGAGCGGGTTGTTTATCCTCCGACAGCAGACGCTCCCCCTTGTGGACATAGAAATGCAGCTGAATCTTTAATGGTTCGTAATCATTGCTAAACGCTTGCATTATCCTTGTATTCTTCTCATATTACTTCTCTAGAGAATGCATTGTGTACAGTTGTTTAATTTGTCTCTGCTGACCTGGCCCACTTTAATATTGCATTTTTACATATAGATTCACCAGTCACTGAAATATTTGGACAGATACGTTTCCCAACCTGAACATTTATAGACCTATTGTTTCAAAACAGCTAAATTGCTGCGAACACTGTTGTTACTAGGCTGTAAGGCCGCAGTTTAAAACAATGAAGAAATGGTTACCAGATGGCAACTATATTTTACGATCACTTTATATTCTCATGGATTATTTATTGGCATTTACATTTGACATTTGAATGTACATTACACTATTTACATTCTGCAATGGAAGATTTGGCTGTTATTTTAAGCAACAGTATTTCAATATGTGGATGTTATCTTAGTTCACAGTATTATTTGGCTTCTGTGAGACCTCAACAACTGGACTGTCTGAATCTATAATTTACCATTTATCAGTGACTTGTACGTATTTCTCTCTCGATCCATACTGATTACGTGAGTACTGTGGCGAACAGCGAAACGGAGGTTTGTTGTTGATGTTGGCAGTGCTTGTGTTCCAGAATGTGCTCCGGTACATGAACGCAGCACTTCCTGGTGGTGTTCTCAACGCCATCAGAAGGTATTCCGATGCTGTCACACGTTTGATCCTCTTTGTTGTTGTCACAGAGCTTCATTCTGATATATGTGTACCCAACCGAGTCTTTGATAAATCGCCAAGCAACAGCTCAGTATTACAAACGGCAACAGTTCATTGACTGAGCAACATCTATCACACACAGACTTAAAATGTCTTAAGCACTCAATCACAGAAACGGTGAGTCTGCTGTAGCTCAATTGGTGAGCTGAAGGTATCCTGCAAACAATCAGATCCAAAGATTAGACGGTCATGTAAAAATGTTACTGATGTTACTGGTCATTACTACAGTATGTGTGTGTTTATCAAAAGCCTCGTATAAATATAATGCTCTGTACAGGGACATCTACTCATGTATGCAAAAATACACAAAGAATAAGAACGTATAGTATGTTTTATCAAGTGAAATTATGAAAGCGTGTTTGAATTTGTGAATGTTGTATTTACAAGAAATCTTTGGACAGTATAGGAATTAGTCCAGTACATTATAATTTAACAGTTTCTATAGCGATAGCTGTATATATGTTGTTTCTACTTGCATAGACTGCTTATTTGGGTTTTTGTACAGGCTGTTTGTACAGGATACATTATTTAACTCCTGATTCTTTTGAGAGACATTAGATGCGAGATGTTAATAGTTTACAGACTGTGTTCAATATGACCAAATGCCATTTGCATTAACTACTGTTGGTGTAATATGTTTACGTGATAAACAGCAGTGTTGTATCGTGGTTAGAGAACCGTGCTTGCAAATCAAAGGTGGTACAGTTGATTCTGCTCTCGGGCTCTGCCATTGTACCCTTAAGCGGGGGAACTTATCATGAATTGTTTCAGCAGAAATTTCCAGCTGCACAAAGGGATTACATAAAAACTATAATTTGTCTCAGCCATTCTGGATAAGAGTGCCTGGTACATGCTGATATGTAATCATCCGTGTGATCAAAAGGTAAAAAAACGTTTTTTAACATTATCACAATGTGAAAAAAAATATTTTTTTTACCTTTTGATTACACTTCAGATGTAATGGAAAGGCAATAAACTAACTGAGCATGTCATGACTATACCACACCAGCAGAGAGCACACTCTTTCCTTCTTTCACTTGCAGTACAATGTGCTTTTGTTGCACTGTCAACTGTTATCGCCTTGTGTTTTGTGCATACTTTACAATTCTTCCCACATCTGATGTCTTCATTTTAATTGAACGCAGAAAGAATTTGAGAACATATAAAATAAGGATTTTTATGACCTGAGTCCTTAGTTATCTACTTGGGCGGCTGCAAACAATCTTATTTCATTGTAGTTGTAAAAACTGTGCAATACTGCAGTATTATGAACTTTATTGTACTTCTCTAAATGAACACTGGTTTAATTTACTCTCCAATTAAAACATTATTTTACTGTATTAATAAATAATGATAAAATATTGCCTGGAAATATTGTGTTGTATAATTGCATTACTGCTACAGAAACCATGTACCAGTACTTCCTATTACAATGCATTCAACGTGACCTTTTCTCCCAACTTCATCCATTTTATTTCAGTTATAAACTGGCATATGCACAGTCACGTGTTAAATGTTCAGCACTAAAGCTGAAATCTTCCTTCCACCTTGAATAGTAATAATATGTGTTTGTGTCATTTACTTCTAACTGGTCTCTTGTCTCTTGGGTCCTTGTGTTCAGGTTTCAGCTCATGTAGATGAGGTCAGAACAGGCTTGACTTTAATAAACTACTGCCTGAGGAAGACATCCAACTAAAATTCTGAACTTGTGCCAGCGACTTAATGAGTTGGTGCACTGCCTCTGAGAAGCTAAAGTGCAACATCTGACATCGCTACTGAATTTGTTTTTTTAGAGGGATGAAGGGAATTCCAAATGACAGTGGCCCCCCTTTCCTTTTTCATTGGTAAAGCCTACTGTTGGCTAGTAGACTAAAGTAGCCCCACTTGTAAGAGTTATTACTTTGGGAATGTGCTTTGCTTGTAAGATGATGGTCAAGTCCTAATCTCATGTTGACGGGCTTCCAATTGCAGGTGGAGATTCCTTGGTAGAAAATTCTCCCATGGTGTTTCTCTGGTAAATTATGGTTTTCTTTACTTTATTGGAATTTGGCAGATGTTTGTACATGCCATTCTCGGCAGACTCATAACTACTCAACTACCTGCCTGAATAGCTGGTAGGATTACTCAGATAGCAAGTAACAGAGCTTCAGATAACAGCTGTGAACTAATCACAAGAGTCTAAAACAATTCCCATTGCTAATATCTTAAACTATAACAACATTTTAACCAGTGCATGTAACTGATAAACACTTTTATTTCAAACATTTGGCTCATGACATATGTGGGAGTTACATCAGAGGGAACTTGAACACTGGTCCCTGGGTCTGAAGACTGACAGTCTGCTAAGTGAGCCATCTTCTCTGGGTCTACCATGGGCTGTGTTGTTCTGGTCTTTCCCCCTTTTTCTGTCAATTCACTTCAAGGTATCCTGTGATTGGTCTGGTTACCTGCCACTCTTCATTAACCAATCGGGCCCAGCTGAAGGCTCTTGCTTCTGTTTGCTCTTTAACACCAGGTTTGCTGTTGTGTTCTGTGTGTGTGTGTGTGTGTGTGTGTGTGTGTGTGTGTGTGTGTGTGTGTGTGTGTGTGTGTGTGTGTGTGTGTGTGTGTGTGTGTGTGTGTGTGTGTGTGTGTGTGTGTGTGTGTGTGTGTGTGTGTGTGTGTGTGTGTGTGTGTGTGTGCGCGTGTGTGTGTGTGTGTGTGTTCTCCGCTTTTGTAGTTCCTCTGCTCCCTTGTGTATTTTGTTTCTTTCCAAGTTGCTCTGTCCCTTATGGTTTTGTTTCCTCTGCATGAGGGACTGAGTACGTTTCAGGGGTTCCCTGTACACAGCACACACAGTATAGTTTGGTTTTATGTTGTAGACACTACATTAGAGGTTGTTGCCACCGGTTGTGTCTTTTGTGTAGTTTGTGTTGATACGTTTGATTTGGTAGTATTAAGGCCTAGTTGTATTGTCTTATTGAGTTCACCTATGGTTTTCTCTGCTATTTTTTGCTCCAGTTGTACCACCTATTTTGTATATTGCATATTGACTGTTCTCTAACCACCTCACTTGTTGCACCATGTAGTCCTATGGTCCAGTTAGATGGGTGGGGAGTTTCGTGTATCCGTTTATGCATTTACAAATTAACAAAGGGCGTATAGCCAAATTGTAGAGACTCTGAGTATTGCTGGTAACTTGTCTATGACTAACTCCATTTGGATTGTTTAAACATCCTTATATCGTTTCAGCTGGTATGCCTGACATCCTGTTTGAAAATTAGTTTCCAAACAACTGTTTGCTTCAAAGAGCATGCAATGAATTTCACAAGTTCACACTGAAATCTCAATATTGGCAAAACAAGGTGTGGTTTCAAATGTGATTTCAATGTTAATTGAACTTGCCAATGCTAACAACCACTACTGCAGGAATCAGCAACCCAAAGTCCCTGAGGGCAATGAACTGCTGGTTTATCTGGGAGTCAAGTGTGAAGACAGTCTGGCCAATTGCTTCTGGTAATTGCAATGGGGAAAAGTGTAATTGAGTCCTAGACCACTGACTTAGAAATTTAATGCAGTCAAAAATAAAAAAAAGAACACTTCCAATGGTTCCGAAACAATTCTACAAGGCCATTCCGGTTTCATTCTCCTCATCGTAGCATTTTGGATCTGACAAAGCTTAGAAAAGTACTTCATGGGTTGAAATCACTTTGGCAGAGTGCTTAATTTATTGAGCATAATTCTTTTGCACTGTAAACTCATTTAGAGTTTAGAGCATCAATTCAAATGATTTATGCTTTATAAATGGCATTCCAGACAGTGATGCATCAGCCAGTGACAGAATTGCTTGCATTTAGCAGCAGAGTGAAAGGGGGTTCCCCTTGGGATGGAATCATTTTGAAAGGCCAGGACTGAACACTTCTGTGCAGAGTCATTGCATATGGGGAGTGAGCAACATTATAAAGGATAAAAAGCAGAAGATAACAGTCAGTGTTATTGCTTCACATAGTTCTATTTTTCTTTATTTGAATATTCTTTCAAATTCTTTCGAGTGTGGTCGGTTAAACCAGTAGATAACCCAAGAATGAAATGAAGGCATGTTTGCCCAATGCCAGATTATGGTCCACCTGCAGTCGTTTTTTTATCTGGATCTGATTCTATGCTCGGCAACCTCGCCGCTAAATCATATTAATGGGCCAACTACCTCCATGTTACAGCACGACTACATCCTGCAGGCATACAGTACTTTGTTCTATTTCTGTCAGGGAATGTCTTGCTGGATAATTAAAATAATTCCAAACACTAATTAAAAGTAACTTTGAAACAACTTTTGTCAGCATAATGTTTTTACTCATCAAAGTAACCTAGTTAAATAATGGTTCACTACAGTGTTTAACAGGTCCATCGGGATGCTGGCATAGCATTTTCTGAGGAACTGAAATTCCTGTTTTTGCAGCTACCCATTAGGCAATTATTTTAGAGTAGATTAGATATCTTCAAATAACATGCAATGAAACGGTATCAACACGTTATGGCTTGCTGCTTTCTTATAACCACTTTTCGTTGTGTAGGGTTCTTGAAACTATTTGTCCATTTAGATTGTATATTGTTTTGGAAGTGTTTGTCTTTCCATTAATTGTGCAATCATTGGTTAGAAAATCCAAACTTGGTGGTGCAATTTGTGTTCTACTACTGTAGTTGGCTCACACCAGCTCCCATTCATTGCTCTGGATAAGAGCGTCTGCTAAATGCCTTGTAATGTAATGTAATGTAATGTAATGGTGGTTCGTTCCCCAGTGTAGACACAATAAGATCTGCACAGCCGTTGCGCCCTTGAGCAAGGCCCTTAACCCTGCAGTGCTCCAGGGGAGGATTGTCTCCTGCTTAGTCTAATCAACTGTATGTCGCTCTGGATAAGAGCGTCTGCCAAATGCCATTAATGTAATGTAATGTAATGTAATATTCTGTGGCTATGTCAGTGGTTCCCAAACTCGGGTCTGGGGGCCCCCCTTTGCATGCTGGTTTTCGGTCCAACCGCAATAGCAATCACCCAATTTAACAAGCTGTTAAAATCCTCACTCCTGGTCCTGGAGAGCTCTAGAGAAAAGTAGAAGTTTATTGATATGTCATACTGGCCAACAGGAAGATCACTGAAACAACGCAAGTTGTTGTCCAGTCCTGCAACCTTCAACACACTAGTCATCGGAGTCCTTGAGGCACACACTGTATCCATTATATCTTTGTACCTTTTTTCCAGCAGGATGACATGGGTTTTGTTGATCAACATAACATGCTTAACTATGGACTCTGAGCCCATCATATACGCCTGAATACTGTATGACTGGGGTGATATTGTGGAGTGTGTACAAATCGTACTGCCATCACTGGTGTTTGTGTGCGCTGTATGCTTTCCCAATCTGCTCTGCATTGGACGTTGGTCTTGCGATTGCTTTGGTTTTAGTTACTGTGAGCATTTGCTGAATTTTTGGTTTACATTTTCTCTTTCATAAGGTTCCAGTGTGCTCCCCGGGGACTTCCTTGTGTGGCTGAATGCCTTGTTAGCCTGCAGCTGTGCCTCTGAGCAATCTTTTCCTTCTGAGAATACTAGAGCAAGGTGGGCAGTGATTGGTGGGTTTGGGGAGGTTGGGGGTTTTTTACATTACATTACATTATTGGCATTTTGGCAGACGCTCTTATCCAGAGCGACGTACAGTTGATTCGACTAAGCAGGAGACAATCCTCCCCTGGAGCAATGCGGGGTTAAGGGCCTTGCTGAAGGGCCCAACGGCTGTGCGGATCTTATTCTGGCTACACCGGGATTAGAACCACCGACCTTGCGGGTCCCAGTCATTTACCTTAACCACTGCGCTACAGGCCGCCCCCCGGTTTTAACCAGGGCTATTCAACGCCGTGTGTATGTGAGTTTTCATTCCGAACACGGTTGCAATCCCAGAATTTTAGGAAGCTGTTAATTTTTTTTAATTAGGCACTTTTCATGCTTATAAAGATAATTTACCTTAAGCTGCATTATGTGAGAAATGGCTATTCATGCCATTAAGTACGAAAGTCCTGTGTTTACATTGCACCTAGTGTGCTCTGTTAGAACAACTAGGCTATATAGAAAGAGGTTACACAATTATTTAAAGTTAAACACTGAGGTGAATCAATAGATGTACTCAATACTAGGCAAGTAAGCTGTTTCAGGCACAGCCTGTTTTTATTTTATTTAAGTCACAAGGGAAAATTGGTTGATGTGCAAGATGTCTAATTAGAAAGTCATTTTTGTGAATGTGTTTTGGTTTCCTGGGGCCTGTTGTGCAAAGCAGGATTAATGACTTAGTCAGCTAACTGAGCTGAGTAAAACCTGGACCCTGCCCTAATCTGGTGCATGGACTGAAGTAAATAGAGCTCCTCCAGGTCTTACTTTATGCAGTTATCAGACTAACATAGTATTCCTGCTTTGCGAGAACAGGCCCCAGGAGGTGTGCTGTCCTTTGTATGTACTGAGTTTGTATGCATTCTGATCAACTGCTCTCATACTCTCACCCTGGAGTATGTCTTAATCACACAGCATTCATTAACCCTGGACTTATTGCTCTCACCTGACTTGAATGCATGTGACATTGTATTCATTTGATGCTCCGCTCCTCTTGATTCCTGGTAGAAGTGAACTATGATGTGAGGATGTTGGCATTTCTCCACTTGTGTCATATGGGTAAAGGAGAGGTCTTCTGCCAATTCCCTGTCTTACTAACATATCACTAGTTTGCACGTTCAATAGCAATGCTCTTCAATGTCTGCCTCATTCTTTTCAATTCAATTGTTCAATAATTTTACTTTATTTTTTTTAATACTAAAAAACTTTTTGGAGGACCAAATGAAGAACTAACCCTTGTCCTAACCCTTTCCCACGCTCCCTTAAACTATAATCCTACCTCAGCCCTAACACTGACACCATTTTCCTAACCCTATCCATAATGAATAGCCTGGTAGTCATAAAGAACATTATATTTTTGTATTAAAGCCAATATAGAAGAACCAAAATATTATCAGATTTGGATAAGAGGGCCAGATTTGATGATCCCTGGCCTAACCTTTGCCTTTACCCTTTTTTACAATTAGAGTGGCCTGGAAAAGTATTTGCCTTTCCCTTTATATTTGTCACAATGAATGGCTTCAGATCTTCAGACAAAATGATTAATTCATGAAAATATTTATCAAACCGCAATGTCACCCTTGAGAAAAAACAAATTCCCCCCTTAAACTTAAGTGGTTTCACTCCTTTTGCAGCAACAACTGCAACCAAACACTTCTTATCATTTGATATCAGTATTTCATTTGAACCCACTCTTCTGCTGTAATAAACATAAATTGATATGTTTTTGAGCATGTACTGCTCTTTTCATGTTTGCTCTTTACTTGCAACAGGATCCGTTTTCGACTCAAGTCAGAACTTTGACTAGACCACTCCAAAGCTTTACATGTGATTATTTTCTGTCTATTAGGAATTGATTTTGTGTTTTCATTGTCTTGCTGCATAACAATACATTGCAGAATTCATGGTTCCTTTGATAATGGTAAGTCACAAGGCAGCAAAGCATCCCCACTGCACCACACTACCATCACCATGCTTGACTTTTGGTATGATGTTCTTACTGTGAAATATTTTCTTCATGGCAGACATAATTGGTCCCTTATCATTAAAAAAAAATCATTATTTGGATTCATCTGTCCAAATAGCACTGTCCCAAATGGCTTGGGGATTGTCTGGGTGCTTTTTTGCAATGGTGAGATGAGCATTGATGTTTCATTGATGACATTAATGACATTTAGCAGATGCTCTTATCCAGAGCGATGTACAGTTGATTATGGCCCTTGAGCAAGGCAGGGTTAAGGGCCTTGCTCAAGGGTCCAATGGCTGTGCGGATCTTATTGTGGCTGCACAGGGGATTGAACCACTGACCCTGTGGGTCCCAGTCATGTACCTTAACCACTACGCTACAGGCTACCCACTATTTCATTGTAGAGTCAAGAACACTGACATTCGCTAAGTCTAGAGAGGCCTGCCGGTCTTTGGATGTTCTGGGATCGCTTGTGACTTCCTGGATGTGTTGTCACTGTGCCCATTTGGCAGGCCGGCTACTCCTGGGAAGATTCACCACTGTTCCAAGTGTTCTCTATTTGGCGATAATGGCTCTCGCTCTCATTCGGTAGAGTGCCAGAGCCTTGAAAATGGCTTTATAACCAGCCAATTTTCAGACTGATATATTTCAATTAGAAAAGGTTCCCTATTCATCCCAAACAAACAATTGCATTTTTTAAAATATATATGTACTTTGTTGTATTCCACTGAAGCACATTTTGCATCATAAATTTCTTCAAACACATTTCCATTCATTTAAAAATTATATTTGAAATTGAAAGTTTTAATTAAAAGTTTTATTTAAAGTACATTTTTAAACATTTTTTCCACATATTGGACATCTACTTCTCCCCCTAAATCTAGCTCTCTCCAACATATAAAAGAAACAAAAACCTTACAGACCATCTGGTAAGCAGCAAACTACCATAAATATTTACACACACAAGGCCCATCTCAATCACAATTACATTTCATTTTCCAGACATTTCTATTCATCTGTTTAACCATGGTTCTTAAATTGAGGAGGCCTCTCGTCCATCTGAATGTATGCATTTATTTTCCACTAAAAACATTTTTCATTATCCAAATGAATAGTAAAACATTTCTATTCATTTATTTCACAGTGGTTGTGAATATATATATATATATATATATATATATATATATATATATATATATATATATATATATTATCATAAATGTCTTCAAACACATTTGCATTAATTTATTTCACCATGATTCTTGAATTAGGAAGGTTTTCTATCTCCATCAAGAAATTGTATTTTGTTGCATTTCATTCATATTTTATACAAAATATGTATAAAAATGTATTTATAGTTGTTTCCCACTGATGAATACATTTCACCACTACTTATATATCTGAATCAGAAAACCACATTTAATTATTTTTTATAATTTTTTATGGACATGAACTACAGACATTAGCCTTCTGTATTTGACCATGTTCCACTGATTTACATTTTTCACCATGAATTTCCTCAAGCACATTTCCTCCACATTCTTCAGAGCAGTTGAGCTGAGCCAAGTTCTTGTCTATCTGAATAAAGATTTACATGAAAACAATTTGTGCATTTCTTTCCCTTTTTTTGACATAAGAATATTTGATTGTTTAGTATGTGCCAATATTTCTATTGAATTATGTTTGTTAAATTACCATTTCTTATCCAACTGAACAACAGTTTAAAGTTTTTGCTTCCCCCCCCCCTCACTTTATGGACATACGACGACGCCAGAGATAAATATTTTTCATCTTCAGACACATTTCAATGAATGTATTTCACCATGAATGTTCAGTGAAGATGGCGACATGGATGGTGCAGTGGGTAGCACTGCCGCTTCACAGCAAGGAAGGGCAATTGAATCGAAGGGTTCGAATCCCTTTCACCCAATGTATGCTGGGATAGGCTCTACTGACCCTGTTCAGGATGAGCAGGTTAAGATGATGGATGGATGGATGTTCATTGAAGGCACATGCTTCCAGGTAAAGAAAATAAAAACATTATTACAATTTATGTATTTGTTCAATGTTCAAATGTGCAAACAAACTTCAATTTTTTTCATGTATTTGTTTTGAGTGTTTGTTTATCATTGTCTTATAAGGCAACAAAATACGTCCTCTGCATTTGACCCATCCCAGTTACTTTGGAGCAGTAGACTGCCACAGCACAGCACCCAGGGACCAGTCCAGTTCTCAGGCACACATGAAATGTATGAAATTGATACTCTCCAATTATTCTAACCTGCATGTCTGTGGACTGTGGGAGGAAAGGAGAGCAAACTCCACACGGACACGGGAAGAACATGCAAACTTCACACGGACACGGGGAGAACATGCAAACTCCACACGGACACGGGGAGAACATGCAAACTCCACACAGACACAGGGAGAACATGCAAACTCCACGTGGATAAGGGAAGAACATGCAAACTCCACACGGACATGGGGAGAACATGCAAACTCCACACGGATACGGGGAGAACATGCAAACTTCACACGGACACGGGGAGAACATGCAAACTCCACGCGGATAAGGGAAGAACATGCAAACTCCACACGGACATGGGGAGAACATGCAAACTCCACACAGACACGGGGAGAACATGCAAACTTCACACGGACACGGGGAGAACATGCAAACTCCACACGGACACGGGGAGAACATGCAAACTTCACACAGACACGGGGAGAACATGCAAACTTCACACGGACACAGGGAGAACATGCAAACTCTACACGGACACGGGGAGAACATGCAAACTCCACACAGACACGGGGAGAACATGCAAACCCCACACGGACATGGGGAGAACATGCAAACTCCACACGGACACGGGGAGAACATGCAAACTCCACACGGACACGGGGAGAACATGCAAACTCCACACAGACACGGGGAGAACATGCAAACTCCACACAGACACGGGAAGAACATGCAAACTTCACACGGATACGGGGAGAACATGCAAACTCCACACAGAAAGGCCCAGGCAGGGCTCAAACGCTGCAAGAGGACCTTCATTGCAGTTGTTTAATTACAATGAAGAACAATCACAATTACAATTACATCTGCATAGAAAAAAGACGTTTACATTCACTTTATAGACCGAAGAATACAGTCTTATTTATTTTTGCACTTATTATGTTTGAAACACATAACTCATTACTTCCTCAAACACATTTATATTAATTTATTTCATCATGGAAGTTAAATTAAGAAGCTTTCCTATACACATGAGAAAAAGTTCATTTTAAATATGAGTTTTATTTAAGAGTTATGTATTTTGCACAAATTTTAATTAATGTGATTGGCTGTTAAATGACAATAACTGTTATCCATCCATTTTAAAAATTTTTAAATCATTTTTTAATTTTCTTTTCCAATTTGTTCACTTATGGACATAAAACTATAGTCGTAGGGTATGTCATGTATTTTTTGGGTTTCTACGGAAAATCCTTTTTAATAATTTAATACTTTTTACGATTAATGTATTTCAACAAAGCTTTTAAATTAAGACGTATTCATATACTGTACATATGAAAAAACAAACTTTTTGGACATCAGACTATAGTATTATGTATTGCAGGATTTCACTGAAACATGTTTTTATTTATAAATTTCTTTCAAATTTTTGCTATTAATTGACATCAACATGGATGTTAAATTAAGAAGCGTTCAGATACACATGAATAAACTAAATGAAATGTCGAATGTTTTTACTGTTTACTTTTTTGACATTAGACTTTGATCTTATCATTAGACTTTGTGCTTGTATTTCCACAATCAGTTTTCATTCATTTCAACACGGCTATTAAATTAGGAAGCTATCATCTTATTAATTTTTAATTTTTCCACTTTTGGAAAAACATTTGTAATAATTAATTTAAAATGTTTTCCTATCTCTTTATTTGAACATCGCAGTTGAATGAAGATCCTTTTCAAAAACGTTTTTTCTTTTTTTTTTATCATTTTGTACATAGGACTATAATTTTTTTTTCTGTTTTCCACAGAAAAACATTTTTACTCATTAATTTCCACAAACATATTTCTCTTCATTGATTTCAACATGGCGATTAAATTAGGAAGCTTTCCTATTAATGAGATACAATTCTAACTCTAACCCTAAAGTTCTCTTCATTTATTTCAACACAGCAATTAAGGGATTTTTCCTATACCTATGAATGAAAAAAAAAGACATTTAAAATTTTTGCCCTTTTTCACTTTTTGGACATAAGACTATGATCTTCTGTATTTTTATTTTTATCACTGAAACACATTTTTAATAATTAATTTCAACTTTTTTGCAATTCATTCATTTTAGCATCACAGTAAAATTAAGATGATTTTAAGAAAACATGACTTTTTTTTTCCTCATTAATTTCCACAAACATATTTCTCTTCATTTATTTCAACACAGTAATTAAGGGATTTTTCCTATACCTATAAATGAAAAAAAAGACATTTTTCCATTTTTGCCCTTTTTTCACTTTTTGGACATAAAACTATAATCTTCTGTATTTTTATTTTTATCACTGAAACACATTTTTAATAATTAATTTCAACTTTTTTGCAATTCATTCATTTTAGCATCACAGTTAAATTAAGATGATTTTAAGAAAACATGACTTTTTTTTCATCATTAATTTCCACAAACATATTTCTATTAATTTATTTCAACACAGTAATTAAGGGATTTTTCCTTTACCTATAAATGAAAAAGAAGACATTTTTCCATTTTTGCCCTTTTTTCACTTTTTGGACATAAAACTATAATCTTCTGTATTTTTATTTTTATCACTGAAACACATTTTTAATAATTAATTTCAACTTTTTTGCAATTCATTAATTTTAGCATCACAGTTAAATTAAGATGATTTTAAGAAAACATGACTTTTTTTTCATCATTAAGTTCCACAAACATATTTCTCTTAATTTATTTCAACACAGTAATTAAGGGATTTTTCTATACCTATAAATAAAAAAAAAGACTTTTTTTTTTTTTCCTCATTAATTTCCACAAACATATTTCTCTTCATTAATTTCAATGCAGCAATTAAAGGATTTTTCCTATACCTATAAAAAAAAAAGACATTTCAAATTTTTGCCCTTTTTTCAGTTTTCGGACATAAGACTATGATCTTCTGTATTTTTATTTTTTCCACTGAAACACATTTTTAATAATTAATTTCAACTTTTTTGCAATTCATTCATTTTAGCATCACAGTTAAATTAAGATGATTTTAAGAAAACATGACTTTTTTTTCATCATTAAGTTCCACAAACATATTTCTCTTAATTTATTTCAACACAGTAATTAAGGGATTTTTCTATACCTATAAATAAAAAAAAAGACTTTTTTTTTTTTTTCCTCATTAATTTCCACAAACATATTTCTCTTCATTAATTTCAATGCAGCAATTAAAGGATTTTTCCTATACCTATAAAAAAAAAAGACATTTCAAATTTTTGCCCTTTTTTCAGTTTTCAGACATAAGACTATGATCTTCTGTATTTTTATTTTTTCCACTGAAACACATTTTTAATAATTAATTTAAACTTTTTTGCAATTCATTCATTTCAGCATCACAGTTAAATTAAGATGATTTTAAGAAAACATGACTTTTTTTTTTCCTCATTAATTTCCACAAACATATTTCTCTTCATTTATTTCAACACAGCAATTAAGGGACTTTTCCTATACCTATAAATGAAAAAAAAGACATTTCAAATGTTTGCCCTTTTTTCACTTTTTGGACATAAAACTATAATTTTCTGTATTTTTCTTTTTTCCACTGAAACACATTTTTAATAATTCATTTGAACTTTTTTCCTATTCATTCATTTTAGCATCACGGTTAAATTAAGATGATTTTAAGAAAACATGACTTTTTTTTCCCTCATTATTTTCCACAAGCAATTAAAGGATTTTTCCGATACCTATAAAAAAAGACATTTCAAATTTTTACCCTTTTTTCAGTTTTTAGACATAAGACTATAATCTTCTGTATTTTTATTTTTTCCACTGAAACACATTTTTAATAATTAATTTCAACTTTTTAGCAATTCATTCATTTTAGCATCACAGTTAAATTAAGATGATTTTAAGAAAACATGACTTTTTTTTTCCTCATTAATTTCCACAAGCAATTAAAGGATTTTTCCTATACCTATATAAAAAATTTAAAAAAAGACATTGCTTCTAGAAGTGATATCTGTTCATGTGGGTGGTGGTCCTAAACCTTCACATATACCTTCATAAACTTCATATTGGTACCTGAGTTCCATGACACCCTCAGAGTTCCTGTCAAAGGGGACAGTGTACAACTGTTCAATCCTGATCTGATGTTTCTGTAGCACTCTTGAAATGGTTGTAGTCCTTACACTGTCAATGTTTGGAAATATGTCGTTGTCTTCGATTATGTTGTTGCATATTTCTCTTAGCCTGATGCTGTTGTTGACAATGACAATCTCAACTATTGCATCCTCCTGTTGAGGCATAAATATTCTACCCCTTCCCCCTGTGTGAGGTAACGGCTGGGTCCTGTAGTGAGTGAAAGACAAATGTGCACTGATACATCTGTTTTTTCTGGAGACTTCTCAAATCACAGTACTGCTGAAATATACACATCAATTGAACTCCTTCAGTCAGAATGCTGTAAATACTGTATAGTACCTGTTGGTTTGCCTGAAAATCCTCACTATTGAAGCCACTGTGGATCTAGGCAAGTTTGGTTGAACCCTCAACCTGCATCCCTCAGGGACAGACCATGATTTACCACATGATCAATGACTGTGCCTCTGATTTTATCAGACACAAATGTTCTTGCTCTTCCGCGACATCTTCTT
This sequence comes from Conger conger, assembly GCF_963514075.1. Lineage (NCBI taxonomy): Eukaryota > Metazoa > Chordata > Actinopteri > Anguilliformes > Congridae > Conger > Conger conger. Next base: position 39,549,459 of record NC_083769.1, read on the forward strand.
CCTCTGCTTCTGCCTCTGGCTGCATCCATTTCCCCCAGCAAGCCTAAAGAATGCAAATGCCAATCCAAAGGTGGCCCCTTTTGTATATGTTGTAACGGAGCACAAACAACAAACACCTGGTTGCTCACTGAAATGACAGCCAGGTATTTCAACAGTACATATACAGCAGTAATAGTGGAAAAATCTCTTCAGTGACAACTACATCTATATGCCTATATGCACACACATTTCAATGCAAGTATGGTAATTTTTGTAGGCTGCAAACAAAAAAATTGAATAAACTGAATAAACTTTCTGCTCAAATCAGAATGATCTGTCTTACGTATTTCAAGCATATAGTTTCATTTTTCTGCCAAAATGCAGCATATTTCCTTCCACAATGATCAGAATTTCATTGGGTTTTGACCTGACAGTTAACTGTTTTGAACAGAGTATCTAAATGTCTGCAAAATGTGCTGCATTTGTACAAACTTTTGCTGGTAGTGAACACTCACTGAGAGAGGTATTCATGAATTTTGGAAGAAGTGGTGATTGAATGCCTTTAGTATGAAAGCAATGCAATAATATCCACAGTTTAGTTCACATAGTCTAATGATATGGTGAATGTGTTAAGTGTTTTGAAAAAGTGGACATGGTATTGAAGTGTGAAAACGATTGTAAAAAAACCGTTTTTAAAAAATATGATACACACATATTTCTCTGCATTTATTTCAACATGCCTATTAAATCAGGAAGCTTTCCTATTTATGTAGATACAATTCTAACTCTAACCCTTAATATATGCTTCGAAGTTATCTAATACAACTTGAATGACAAACCAAAAGTATTGTCACGTCAACAAAAGAAACATTTATTTAACAAAATTATTAAATAGACAATATACCAAAATACATAAATCTATCATGATAAGTCCCAAAAGTGAATACATTTTTTCATCAAAATCAAGGAATTACGCATGACTTTTCCCTCATATACAGTACTGTGAAAAAGTCTTAGGCACTTGTATAACATCCTGTACAGATAAGATTCTCTCAAAAATAATTCAATGAAAGGTCCTAAATAAACAAACTATACATTTTACATGAAATTTTAGTAATTTGACAGAATAGTTAAAAACTGAATCAAATCAATATTTTGTGTGACCACCCTTCGGCGTTAAAACGGCATCACTTCTTTGAGATGTTTTTTCTCTGGCTTTTCTCTGTTAAAATTCATTCACAACAGCCTATATAACATCAGTTCAAGAAATCACATTTAAGAAAATCTATTTGAAGTAATTTATTTTGCAAAATGTATTTAATTAAATAAATACCAAAATACATAAAGCTATCCTGCTAGGCCTCAATAGTACAACAAACAAACAAATAAACAAATAAACAAATAAACAAATAAACAAATAAATAAATAAATAAATAAATAAATAAATAAATAAATAAATAAATAAATAAATAAACTTTTCATCATCCAAATCAAGTACTTTCCCTTGCTCCTGACCAAACCCTAAAAATGTCCTCATCCCCAGCACTTAACCTTTACCTAACCCTTACAAGGAAATAGTAAACCTGTTCACTCCAACAATGACGCAGTGTCACCAGCCCTGATTTCATGGGGTGGGGGACAATTGATCAAGTGATGCCTAAGGAACAATGACTCTGAAATAGATGCATAGCCTGCCTAGCACACAGCTTGTTACATTTGTAAGTAAAAAAATTATATATATATATATATATATATATATATATATATATATATATATATATATATATATATATATATACGTATATATATATATATATATATATATATATATATATATATATATATATATATATATAAAATAAAAATAACTCAAGAGTCTAATTAAGAGTACAAATAACTCAAGAATATAAAAAAGTATAATTGCAGTTGTACAGTGTTTATTTTAAATAGAAACTGCTCTGCAATACTATATCAAGTTAATAGATTTCACACTAAAAATGCCCACTTATCACTTACCACTATCCCCACAATGAATGACAATAATAATGTGCCCAGCTGTATGTTGTTAAGCGAATGCATTTCCTACATGTGAACATTTATTGAATTTGAACTTGTATTTGAACTTGAGCTTGAATTGGTAATGATGAGGAGCACTTTGGATTTGCAGAGCAGTGAATATAGAACATATTTACTCCTTATCTTGAGATACTATCATGCATACACACATACATGCAGATTTGGAATTGCTACAAGAAACATCTTTCTATGTCTGTGATTCAGATTTGTTTTGTGTGGCAAAGAGGTTTCTTATCTGGTTCCAAAATGATGTTGCTGAGACAAAGTGTTATTCTGTGGATAATGAATGTCATGTTTTTTCATAGATAGCATTGCTATCTATATAGGCACAACTGCTCTAGACACGTGAACAACAAAAGGCTAGGTGCTGGAATAACAGAAAGCAAGAGGAACAAATAATTTCCAATAATAGTAATAATAATAAATAGGAATAAATATTATGTTATTGTTATTATTACGTTATATCAGCTTCTTATTGTAGTACAGTAGCACTTATCGCACAACAAGAAGGAATATTTTATTGAGAAAATTATCAAAGTGAAGGGATATGTGCAGATAAGGTGCCACTGTAAGAGAATAATGAGACACATGACGTATGGCACAGCGGTCCAGCAGGGATATTTATGTGCTTCTGAAGTAGTCCTCTGAAGAAAAAGAATAACAGCAATCACAGTGCAACAATCCAAGGAATTATACAGGAGCACGACAATAATCATCACATTGTATCCTGTCCAACCTTTTTTCCTCTGAAAAATATTGTATATGGATACAACAACACAACAAAACAATAAAGTAGACATGGTTTATAGATTTACGATGGCAGTAAAACATTTCCACTGTGCCTACTCCCTCTTTTTTCAAAGAAACCTTTTTTTTTTTTTTCCTGGTTCCTGGTTCAGATATCCCAGGTGGCCATTGGCCATTTTGTTGCCATTAGTTTGCGACAAATTAGACCATAAACAGGAACAGGAAAACAAGGCCCACGTATAGCTCCAAAGACAAAATGATGATTTCATTTAACCAGACCACAGGGCTTAACATCCGAAGCAGAATTTTGGGTGCAAGATTTTGTAATTAATTTCACACTCTGACATTTTGACTCCACCTGCAATGCCATATGAAACTGTACCATTTGTTTTTTTTTTTGTATTCAGGCCGGGGAAAAGCAGGATGGGTAGAGACAGGATCACAGCACAGAAAGAGCTACGGCATGGGGGGGGGGGGGGGGGGGGACCGCAAACGGGTCCACAGTTAGAGTGTATTTGGAATATCATTCTTTCACCATGGTACCACGGTAAAACTGCACATACAAAACTAATCAATCTCAGCATGGGCAATCAACATTGGACAGACAGTGAAAGTGATTAGTCATCCCCAAAATCCCGCCGAGTCCACACCTCACGTGACTTACACTGTAAACAACAATAAAGCTCTGGGCTGTGCTCGCTGCCAGACCAGCACAGGCCCCGCATTGTTCAGACGGAGGGTCAAAGTTCAGCTGAAAATGTGACTGCGCCTCATTCGCTCGTCATAAAGCGGTGACAGGATGCGGCCGCACTGCAGATAAGAACGTCAATAGGCTCTTATAAAACAACAGCATCGCCACCCAGATCGTTCTCAGCGGGAAAAAAACGGAATTGATCAACAGAAATACGCAGCATGAGGAAGCCAGTTCCAGTTTCACTCCTTTTCCACGATTTAACATGTCTAGACGGTTTCCACTGACCTCTGACGCTGTATTGTATTTGAGGACCTTCAGTTGAACACTGGTTAACATCATTGTCTCCTCTCCCTATCCCATTTTTACTGCCATCCCCTGAGTCAAATGACAAAAATGCAGTATCATTCCTTACCAAAGTACTGGTCCCTTCCACTCCCCATTGATTCAAAATATGTTTTGGACACGTGACTACTCTCCAGGAAGTAATTTCCAGTATAAATCAATATCATTACACTCAACTATACAAACAACACGTTGATATGCAAATAATTTTATAGTGCACTATTCCCGGCTAAACACTCCCTAACCCTGACAACACTAGTATGGTCACTGGCCGCAGTTAGCACTGATGTGGGCGGGATCAGATCCGACCACGGGCCCCATCTACAGCCACCCACCAACTCTACTCAACCGAGACATGATTCAGCCAGATTCTTAGTTAAGAGGTTTGATTATTTATGCTTATTATCCTTTTTTTCATGGAAGAAAAAAAAAAAACCCAGACATATTAACTAGAGTTAAATTATTGTCATTTTTTTAATCTAATATTGATTTCAGAAACTAAGAAGAGACACAGACTGAAGTCTCTGGTATCCAGGGACTGTTGTGGTGGTGAACGCACTTACAGGACCCCATAATAACAACAAGGAGTGAATTATGAGTGTTGATACTGTATGCAAATTTTACATTTCTTTCGGTATCACTTATTGGAAAGTATGTGCACTTCCTGGTTGTGTAATGAACCAATAAACCTTGCAAGAGTTTCCACAGTAATCCTTATCTTGCAGCAAAGGGCAGTTTCAGTTAAACATGAACCATTTTGCGGACTTACTCACGTTACAGTAAATAATAAACTTTATTTCCACACTTACCCATCCAATACATGCAGCATGTTAATATGTCACTGCAACCTGTTTATTAACATGCTTAATAGAGAGCCTGCTATCAGCATCTGCCAGGATAGAGAGATCAACTGATCAAAGAGCAAATTGACTGGGATGACGGCCATCATCATAAATCAGAGAGATTTACAGTCCTGGAGACAAGATTTACAGTAAACCCACTTCAATGGAGATAAGAAAGATCTGTTTTAAGATTATTTTCCTTATAATAAAAGACATGTGCTTTGTTTGTGTGGAGTCTCCTTGTCAAACACGTTTTTTATTTGGCTCGATCAACTGAGAATATTGATGGGTTTGTTGTCAAAAGTTAAGAGCCCAATCAGCAAATCCATAGCCCAACCATACTGCACATGCAACCATCCCTGCAATGCTCAGCAGTGTTACATAGTAACACAGTGGTTACTGTAACACTGTAAAATTGTAAAAAACTGTAAAAAAAATAAATACATTGAATTGCACTTATGATGACTGTATGTTTAGAACAGCACTTCATGTGTATTTTACTAGTTATGGATGTGTTGCTTTAACTTGTGGAAGAACCTATGTACTTGTAAATCGCCTTGGATTAAAAGCGTCTGCCAAATTACTAAAATGTAAAAAAAAAAAAAATGTATTATTCATTTCAGAAGAGCACGGGTGTAGGGTAAGTCTTCTAAAGCGCAAGAGGCCACCTGCAGCTGGAATTCACTGCAGCCCAAAAACAGAGGGCGCAGTAATGCAGCAGAGGTCTGCACTGCGTACGCAGGCTCAGGTGGACTGCAGGAAGCCAGTGGCCCCTCACTGAGTCACAAAATGGCCGAAGACGCACTGCATAATTTAACTCCAGGCCGGACAGGTCACTGCACTGAGAACACTGCTTTAGCTGGATGTGCCACCATACAGGCCCTCATTAACCTCGTTATTTGTGGACAGGGCCGTGGATGAAGAAGATTGGGGACCAACATATGCAGGGTGGTGGGGGGAGTCTCTCAAGATATTTTGTCGAAGGCCTGAGAATTCTTAGCTGTGACCCCGCTTGTGGCCATGTTATCTTTGTGACAGACAGCTACAGTTGCTAGCTGGTAAGCTGATGTATTCTTCAAGGCTTCAAATTGTATCTATGTGGTCACGCTGGGAACCGTACTTTCCTCTAGGGTCCTCATCATCCCTGTGTTCGATTTGCACTTCATTGTACGTCGATCTGGATAAGAGCATCTGCTAAATGCTTGTACTGTAATGTAATGCATTGTGTTTCCACTGTGGCAAATATTCTAGAGTGCAGAGAAAAGCTGATGCAATTGCATCAAAAGTTATTCTCACATAGTTTCAGTGTAGCAGAGGCCACACTTTCACATAATGAGTAAGATAAACATTTGGCCAATTCCCTTGTTCAGTGAAGAGAAAAACAACCAGAGCAGCCTGGGGGCCAGTGGGATCAATCACATTCTCTCAGGCTGGAGTTATAGGGCACGTAATCAATATCACCTGAGGGGTGCTGTTAAAGAGCTGGCTGGAAAAAGTGAATTATTCTCATTCCATCTGGTGGAAGACTGCTTGTAAAATAAATACAGTGGGCTCCAGACTTATTGGAACGGCACAAAAAATACTTTGTACACGTGGTTCATTTTCCTCATGGCTTGCTCTTCGGGGAAAATAAACTTCATATCAAATATCAAGTCATGAGCTGAGCTGCCAAAGATTAAGGGAGGCCAAGATTAATTGCGGGTTAGTGTTTTGAAGGAGGGCGGGGGGGGGGGGGGGGGGCACATGCTTCCCATTCCCAGTCATGATACATTATTCCTTCCTCCTCCCTCTCCCCCTCCCTCCCTCCCTCCCTCTCGGACAATTTTTTTTTCTCTGCTTATCAGTCATTAACATACAGAGTGCTGAAAAGCCACAGGGTAGAGTCAGGCAGGTGAGACTAGAGAACAGACCATCAAGACAGCAGGATCGCAGCTGCAGCCACACTCCAAAGATTCGCCGTTTCACCTGGGGTCGGAGGTCACCCATAGGAAACACTACAGCCACTGCATCAAGACAGACCATCAACATTCCAGTCCGGGATTGACTCAGTTTGCTACAACTCCAAACTATACTACAAGAGACCAAACAGGGGAATTAGTGTACAATTTACCAATAAGTAACAGGTAAGCGTTTCTCCATTTTCTCCAGCATTGTTGGGATACATGGTACAGGGAACCAATTTTATGTTAAACCTGCTTAGTTTTGTTGCAATGTGTCTAATATGGTTCTTCCATACATATCTTTTTTTAGATCGAAACATTTAAATATATTTAAAGTTACGAAAATGTTACATAGTACATTGCTCTCTGGTAATATACACTCACTGAACACTTTATTAGGTAGGCCTGTACACCAGCTTGTTAATACGAATGTTGTTAATCCAGCTTGGCAGCAACTAAATGCAGAAAAGCATGCGGACATGAGAGCTGTTTGTCAGACCAAATGTCAGAATGGGGAAGAAATGTGATCTAAATGGCTGACTGTGGAATGGTTGTTGGTGCCAGACAGGGTGGATTGTGTATATCAGAAACTGTTCATCTCCTGGGAGTTTCATGCAAAACAGTCTCTTGAGTTTTCAGAGAAAAAAAAACAAAAAGCATCCAGGGAGCAGCAGTGCTACGGGCAAAAAAACACCTTGTTAATGAGAAAGGCCAGTGGAGAAGGGGCGGATTGGTCAAAGCTGACAGGAAGGTGACAGTAACGCAAATAACCACGCATTACAACAGTGGTATGCAGAAGAGTATCTCTGAACACACAATGTGCCAAACCTCTTAAGTGGATAGGCTACAACAGAAGACTAATAAGTCTAAATCAGTGGTCTCCAACCCTGGTCCTGGAGAGCTACAGGGTCTGCTGGTTTTCGTTGTTACTCTGCACTTAACTATAATCAACTGCTCTAATTGATTAATTAACTCACCACACCTGGTTACCTGGGTCTCAACAGGCTGCTGATTTTAAGGTGAAAACAAAAATCAGCAGACCCAGTAGCTTTCCAGGACCAGAGACCCCTGGTCTAAATAATAAGTCTAATAAATACCTAATAAAGTGCTCACTGAGTGTGCAATATAAAATAGTTGATAGGATAGTTGATCACTGAAATATTCAATTATAAATTTAGACAGTACAAAATAACCAACTACACAATTTGATTACAAAACATGTACGGATATGCGTTGGTTATAAATAGTAGAAACCAGATACAGACAGTTTAATATAGTATGCTCAACTTCAGAGCACTCTGCGATGTTAAAAATAAAAGTCCTCCTGAGAGACGTGACCCTGATAACGGAGTCAGTAGGTCTGTGTGTTGCACATGAGCAGAACACATTTAGCAGGTGCAGCTGAAGCAATGGGCAAGACTGTTTATGAATCAGCATGGTGTTTAGAGGCAGGGTCATGCAGTGCTACGGTGACTGAATAACCCTTTTTACAAACACTCCCAGGGAGATGTATGATATGTTTTTCCTGGACCATTTTAGATATTATAGAAGTAACTTTAAGGATATTTAATGAACTATACTGTATCTGTATATGTTGTAGAACTTTCAGAAGGCATTGCTGCAAAAGAGCATGTGTACTTAGCCAACCTACCCGGTGAAAGTAAAGTTTAGTAAATAAATGAAGTATGCAGTGAGATGGAGAAGGCTGTTCTCCTCAGTGAGTGCCCTCCAGTCACAGGAAAATCGAGAGTAGCTCAAACTCTGAATTCTGTTCCAAACTGCTACTGTAGATGCAGGTGCATGATGGGAGGTGGAGTCCTGGGAAACAATTTAAGGAGTAGGGTTTTTGGAATGTTTTTTAATTAATGAATACATTTTTTTAAAAGATATTTTTTAGGCCTTTTTCAGCTTTATTGGACAGTATATAGAGACAGGAAGAATGGGGGCGAAAGAGAGGGAAAGACATGCAACAAATTGTCAGACGGTCGGATTCGAACCGTTGACGTCGCGGCTCGCAATGAGCATGCGGTCAGTACTCCACAGGCTGCGCCACCGATTACCCCACCCCAATACATTTTTTTGTGAGAACCAGTAGCCAGTTACACTAGCATTAGAATGTTCAGTGAGAAGGTGCATCTTTCTGTATACCTTAAAGGATAAAAACATTTTTGGTGGGAATTCCAGTCCGCATGTACTGTACACCCCACACTCCAAGGTCCGTACAGCCGGAATGTTTTCAGAATTAAATCAAAGCTACCCATTGATTTTTCAGCGGCAAACCTTAATTTTGGGCTCACCTGTGACTCCACTGCTGACTTCTTAACTAGCAGCAAACATTTTATTTGATCTTTCTGACCGAAGCAGTGTTTCAGTTGTCAGCAGCGAGTCACATCCAGGAAATACAGGCAAGCCCCTGCCCTCCGGCACTGGTTATTGCTCTGCTTTACTGGCATTGCACACGGTTCTTATCGGCATCAGCCACCCAGCATCTTATCAGCCTGGCGTGGCTGCATCACATCATGTCTGCGAGCACCATTTCGTGAGATAACGGCCTCTATGACTACTCAGATCTGCTCACAAATGACATTCTTGTGAAATGTTTGCAAGAGAAAAACATTTGAACAGACTGTCATTTCTGAGAGATAGCAGTGTCTATGACTGTTCAGATCTGGTCACAAATGACAGTCTTGTGAAATTTTTTGGAAGAAAAAACATTTCAACAAAGTCCCCTGTTAATCTGCCAAGTGCGCATCGGGAGTCACCCTTGTCTTTTCAGAAACACAATGTTACTTGACGGCAATTTATCAGCTGCGTGGGAACAATACGCTGGTATTATTGTTCCTTAAACCCCATTATAAGTGTAAAAAATTACAGTTAGCAACTTGACAATGCCCTGCGGTTTGAATCGGCAACAAACAAAGCCAAAACACTCAGTGAGTACCGCAACAGCAACACAAAAATAAACCTTTTTTTGGTCTGTTTTATAGGTTCTGACATAAAGGAAAAGAGGAGGAGAGGGGGATTTGAAGATGGACCAGACCACGCAAGTGTGGCACACCCAGGCACCCATGAGCCAGGAGGAGGACCTGGACAAGGGTGCGCCCCAGCCAGAGTGCTCCATCTGCTTCAACACCTACGACAACGTCTTCAAGACGCCCAAGCTCCTGGACTGCACGCACACCTTCTGCCTGGAGTGCCTGTCGCGCCTGATGGCGGTGAGCGGGGAGCCTGATGAGAAGAAGATCTCCTGCCCCTTCTGCAGACAGCCCACCTCCGTCCCGGACAACGGGCCTCCGGCGCTCACCACCAGCCAGGAGGTGCTGGAGAGGCTGCCGAGCAGCCAGCAGCAGGAGCAGAGCCTGTGGATCGAGGAGCGGAAGCTCTGCTACAAGAGCCCGCTGGACCCGGAGAACCCAGTGCAACGGTGCATCTGCATCGACATCGGCGCGGCCAAGCAGCCCGAGGGGGCGCCGCAGACGCATGCCCGGGCCGGCGGGTGGGGCGTCCTGGGCCGGCTGACAAACTGGAAGCGCATGATCCTGGTGGTGGTGCTGCTGCTCCTGATCGTCTGCATCGTCCTGTGGCCCCTGCAGTGCGTCTTCACCACGGGGAACCTGCGCTGCGTGCGCTTCGGCATGGCGGACGAAGGCCCCGCCCTCGTCACCACCGTCAGCGCCAGCACCGGAGAGCATCACCCCCGCTGAGCGCGGAGGGACCGACACGACACGACACGACACGACACGACACGACACGACACGACACGACACGACACGACACGACACGACACGACACGACACGACACGACACGACACGACACGACACGACTCGACTCGACTCGACTCGACTCGACTCGACTCGACTCGACTCGACTCGACTCGACTCGACTCGACTCGACTCGACTCGACTCGACACGACACGACACGACACGACACGACACGACACGATGAAGGATCTTCAACTCAGTATCTCAAATGACCAGGGACGTGTCACTTTAAGGCTCCAGTATGTAACTATACTCCTCTCCTGAGAAACAAGACAGGGATTTTAGCATGCAACAGCTCATTGGCCATGGAGACCTGATTCGATCCAGCCAATCAGCAGCTTTGAGACAGGCATTTTGTCCTCATAAGACACCAATGCAAAAGCTTCAAGGAAGTCAAGCAGAAAGGCCGAACTCTATTCTGGCAAAGACTGTATCGGATCAAAATGCTGGATCACAACATGAGTGATTCTCTGAAAGCATGGGCGTCAACTGCTCGGGGTTTACCAAAAAGCATTTTAAAAAAAAGAAAAGAAAAATGAAACTTAAAAAATGAGAGAATAATGTTGTTCTAATTGCTTTTCTTTTTTTTAAACACAGGATAAAACAAAATAAAACAAATAAATGTATTAGCATCTTTTAAAAAAAGAAGCTTGTACTAAACAAAAAAGTAATTGCAGGTATGATGCAGAAGGAAAATCCCAGAATGCCATGCAAGAGCGTACATTAAGCAGGGCCTCTGTCCCGTTCACAAACAGACAAAAATAACAAAATCATCCTCACAGCCTGTATTTCTGCTTGCATGTCCAGTGCCATATTAAATATTCACTGTGATGCCTAACACTTTTACCACCCCCACCTCCAACCCTGCTTCTACAAGAGAATCAATTAAGGCAACTGATATGATGTTGATATGATTTTGTACATTTTGCACCCTGTAAATTATGTTAATACATATAAACTTTGCACTTTCTAATATATTTTGTTTACGAAATGTCAATAAAAAGTTTGTCATATTTTTGAAGGGTCTTTTTCTTTACAAAACAATCTTCCTTTGAGTAAAATGGTACCTGGTTTAAATCTCCAGTCAATCGCTATAATAACCTATTTGAAAGTATGCTACCATCATTGCGGTGGCATTGTGGATCAAATTATTAAATAGTACACACTGGTGTGCAAAAATGTGGGAGCCCCGGTGAAAAAGCCTTTCACAATCAATATCTAAGTGAACAGAAGCGACTCTAACCTTTAAATGGTACAAAGTTAGACATGACACATTTCTTCAAAATTTAAAGCAAGATTACTTTGTATTTACATTTTTTACAGTTTCAAAATAATAAAAAAAGGAAAAAGGCCCTGTGCAAAAGTTTGGGAACCCTGACAGTTTGTAATCTGTAACAGCTATTCTCACTTATGGAATTTTCCCCCATTTTTCTCCTATTATTTCTAGCTCAGAAATATTCTTTGGCCTCCTTATTAATATTATTTATGAACAGTAAAAAAAGAAGCTAAAAGGCAACCTTGCTTTAAAATTGGCAGAAAGGTCAGTGTAGTCATTTAGTTTAGTCAGTCAGAATGAATGAATCTAACTTGTTCCCCAATTAAATGAAAATGTGTAAATACTTAAATTAAATATACTGATGCCATGCGCATTTACCGTACTTAAGTGTCAGATATAAATGAAATATCTCCTGCATGGTTATAGGTTATCCTTCAAAAAATACATGAATTACATAAATTATTCTTCCTGAATATCAAAAATATGGATTCAAGAAACTGATTAGTCATCTCCTAGTTAAATATGAATAACTGAGTCCTGTCACTACAAGAGTAAAAAAAACCAGACATTCAAATGTTTATATTTCAAATTTTCATTTAATATTTTGTTTTCATATTTCATTAATTATTGGTCGCTTGTGAGACAAAGCTATTGCATGGACTGTGTCTTCCAGGGCTGAAGGCGTTTCAAGCTGAGCCAGTAGGGAAACATCACATTCAAAAACAAGGGCACAGTCAACACACCACATCGCCAATCAAGCATACTGCAATCAAAGGAACAAGGGTAAAACTAACAGAAAATGGTCATAATATCAACATACTGTAATGTTCAAGTAAATTTGACTGAATTAATATAAATAAAATTACAGCGTCATAGTTGGTTTTGGTTACACGTTCTAATAGTTCTTAAATATACAATGCATGAATGATACCATAATAATAATAATAATAGTAATAATAAAAATAATAATAATAATAATAGCACTCACAACATTCTTACAGAATACAAAATGTATAATATATCATTAAAAAATGCTACACAAACACTTCAGCAAAACAAGAAAATATGCTAAATAATGAAACACTGAAAGCATAAATCTATTGAACAAGTAAAAGTTCTTTTTTCACAGCCTACAGGCATTCTGGCAGCTACAGAGTAGATTAAAAACTGAAGTGGTTTAGTGGTTCAGCAGTTCAAAAACATATTTCAAGTATATAAGTCTCAGTAAATGGCCTATCCTAGTGTATTTAAACGCAGACCTCTCAGAGGCAAATTGTAATACAATAAAAGTAATTAGCTTGGTGAACTACGAGAACAGAGATGAAATTATGAAACTAAAATATTTTAGTTTATCAATTACAGGCCTAAAGGAGACTTCACCATTTAGAGTGCTTTATATTCTATCTATAGTGAAGCTTTTATAAAACCATTTATATCATCATTTATAAAAGCTAAAAAGCAAGTATATTGGTCAGAATATACTTAATATAATTTATTTTTCCCTGCTATTTATATTGTCAGGAGTTCAGCGTTGGCTAAATTAAAGAATATTGTGCCAGAACTAAAATCAAAAATCAAAAAACCCAAGAAACAAAGTGCACTGTGGACTGAATTGCAGCAGCATCCCTAAGCAGTTAACAACATATAAAAGAATATGACAGAAAATGAATATGATCTTATATGGTATACCTGATAAATACCTGACAAATATATGCATTATTGAGACCGACAGTGATTTCACACCACCCTCAATGGCATGTTACCGACCTTCTTCACAGACCCCTTCAGACAGCAACCTTTTCAGTCAACTCAAGTGCTCCTCCACATAGAGTCCAGTACCCTACATATGCACGCACACACACACACACACACACACACACGTACGTACGTACGTGCGCACACACGTACGCGCACACACACGTGCGCACACACCTGTCCTGCTGGTGTGGTGACATCACAGCAATCGTCTGCTGCCAGGAGGAGGATTAAGGTCAACAGTCACAGACAGAAGGTCAGAGGTCACACGCTTGAGCTGGCGGAGAATATGGTGAAATCTCCCGTAACAGCGAATTCCCCCCCCCGACATCGTCACCACCGTCCGCTTACTCCCGCTCTCATCAGGCCCGGATTATGGCCTTGTGGTAAATTAATATTTTCTTACGCAAATCTGCTCCTTAATCCTGGGCTTGGGGCCATCTGGTGTGGCTATGTCGCACAAAAGCTTTGTTCAGTTCAGACGTCACACGCCCAGAGGTTAGGGCTAGGGCCCACCAGGGAGATGTTTCACCACAACGCGCCATCCAATTCGGTGACATCATCCGGAGAATTCCACAGGGTCATGTGACCTACAGGTATATTTCCCACCACTGCCCATTGGGGTGAAGCCATAAACACACATTCTGCTCAATGTACTCATGTAAGCTGAGTGTTGTAACTATACACAGCCCCTACGCATGTCTTTATGTTGCATAGTCGGCTTCTCTGTAAGAGGAACTGTATGGATTTCACTGCTAAAATAGCAAGGAGATTTGAGTGTAGCAGGAAGCAGCTGCTTTCTCATTTCCAGCACACTGACACCTGCACTACACTGTGGGGACAACAACTCAGCCTAGAATCAGATACTCAAAAATGAAATACCAACAAACACTAAGGTAAAAATTATAAAACAAATACTTTTTTTGCACCAAAGATAATGAATGGGGGGGGAAATGGGATTCATAAAAAAAGAAAAGAAAAAAGAAAATGAAACAAATGGAGAGAGTGGAATAAGCCTTAATAAAAGCGCAGTGGTTTAGTCGGTTGCTGTGGTAGGGGAACCCTCAATCCACTAAGAGCCCAGCATGAGGAAAGGCGGATATGTCGGGGCACAGACAGCCTTCAGACTATTCACAACTTCCTGTCCTGACAGGAAGTAGGCTGCACTGCAGTTGGCAGAAGAACCTGGAGGTGCACCAGATCACCAGAGCACTGCAAGCTGTAAAAACCCCACACATTCACTATATTTATCTTACTTTTCAGAAATAAAAGTGCAATTTTCCAAAGTTTGCACAAATATCTCACGCAAGGCCAGTGGCCCTTATCATTCTAATGGCCAACTTGCTGACGCTTGTTAAGAAAAATATTCTCACACCCAGACTGAAGGTGGGGACTACAATGTCAGCACTTTTGCTCGCAGGTGTGCCAAAGTACTTGGTAAACAACTGCTCTGATCACCTCACTCTACTTAACCACTCCTGATCACCAAGAAAATGAAAACCACATAAGACAGAGGTCTTTGTGGTCATGCTAAAGTAGAGTCCAGTATCCAGTAGGCCGGACAACATGCTGAGCAGCAGTGGATAACCCTTTGGATAACCCCAGTAATACAATAAATATAGAATTGCATATATTTCTGTTAGTCTATTACAACTAAGGGAGACTAGTTGGGTCAGAGAACAAGTATTTCTCCTAGGTTCACTGTTAGTTGGACCAGAGCTTAAAACAGGCTTAGCTGTGGAAGAGGCACTTTCATATGCGAATGCAAGCTGGTAAGGGCATGAGATAGAGACAGAGAGAGGGGAGTGAGAGACAGAGAGAGAGAGAGAGAGAGAGAGAGAGAGAGAGGGGGAGGGGAGGGGGAGAGGGAGAGGGAGAGGGGGAGGGAGGGAGAGAGAGAGAGAGAGAGAGAGAGAGAGAGGGAGAGGGGTCACCACACTCCTTTCTGTGGTGGGAGACTTCTGCATGTCAGCTCGTGTCTCCATAGTATCTTCAGATCTTCAGCCCTTCGGCGTGCCCTCGGCAGACCAGTCCGTCAGTCGGGAGTTGACAAACAGCTCTTATTTTGCAGCTATAAGCACAGACAAAACAAGCCCCTGACGTTAAACCAACGCACATTTTACAGTTTTCCATGGCAACACAGTAGCTGCCATTGCAGCTATCAGGAGAACACACAAGGACACCTGCTCTCTGCTAGCTTTTTGCGACATCAGCATAACAACCAGCCCTTTGTGTTTTGGCAGGGAGAGCCAGCCAAGAGGAAACACTAATTCTGTTAAGATGGGTCATTTGTATCACATGTTGGAAAATAAATGATAAACTTCTTCTGCTTTTCAGCCTCCTTGCCTAGTTCCTGCCCTCCCCACGTGTCTGTGTGTCCTGATTACTGTGAAGGAGTGTACTCACGAAGAGGAGAACGACAGGGCCCCCACACCTCTTATCTCCTGCTGTTAACGCTCCCAGACTTCTTTGGGTTTTTGATGGTCAGGTTCTCATACACGGACGCAGAGTCATCAGTCATCCTGAAATGGCCAGTTTTCCAAATGAAAAGGGTAGTTTTCCAGGTGAAAGGGGCAGTTTTCCAGGTGAAAGATCACTTTTCCCCACATATAATGACCATAATGAGCATCTGGGATAAGCATACATCAAAGAGGAACTGACCGGTAAGAAATTCATAATTCACATGGAGCCTCTCAGAACCCTCAGTTGTACCCCTAAATGTGCCAGTGCAGCAGGGATAATCAAAGCTGGCCCTCAATGCAAATCTACCAAATGGTTTTCTTTTCTCCAGGGTCTATTAACTGAACAATTAAAGCCACCGATTGGCCAGACCGTCGACACACCTGACTCCCAGGTAAAGGGAGGGTGGAATGCCAGCAGTTCTCGGCCCTTGAGGACGATAGTTTGCTGATCCCTGCAGCGCAGTAAGCTACCGTAATGTCTACTCTGCTCCATTTCACCCAAACAGCCATCTGTTCAGTCTCAATATTTCAGATCTTCTTTTACAGGGAAAACCTGCAGTTATATCCACATCACTGCTCATAAGATGCAACTGTACAACAAAATAGCATATAAATGGCAGTCTTTTGTACTCCACTTCAACTACCGTATCCTTGGTCTTACAAATGCTACATAATATTATACAAAGATTCTGCCAAGAAAAAATACTTTGGAAAGACCAATGTACAGACTATACTTCCAAGGATGTTTAATAACCTAAAAGTGGATAAACAGAGGCAATTTCACTGAAATGGATGTTCTGTGGATACTCAGTCCATAGACATACACTTAACAGAGGGCTCATGGAGAATGCTTCATGTGTGATCTCACTTTCCCAGGCACATAATGAGACGGGGAGTTGCTGTTCACATACACTCAGTGAGCACTCTATTAGGTAGACCTGGACACCAGCTTGTTAATGCAACTATTTAAATCAGTCAATCATGTGGCGGCAACTAAATGCATAAAAGCATGCAGACGTGGTCAAGAGGTTCAGCTGTTGTTCAGACCAAATGTCAGAATGCCTAAGTGTCTTTGACCATGGAATGATTGTTGGTGACAGACAGGGTGGTTTGAGTATCTCAGAAACTGCTGATCTCGGGCAAAAACATGTTGTAAATGAGAGAGGTCAGAGGAGAAGGGTCAGACTGGTCAAAGCTGACAGGAAGGTGACAACAATGCAAATAACCACACATTACAACAGTGGTATGCAGAAGAGCATCTCTGAACACACAATGCGTGAAACCTCTAAGTGGATAGGCAACAGCAGCAGTAGAGCAATACCTAATAATGAGCTCAGTGAGTGTACGTTAGCACAGCTATTGGCCTGTTGTACTCACACAGAGGAGGATGACCGTGAGATGGTGATGGTCGTCTGCCTGGAGTTCGTCACTTGAGGATACTTAATATTCGAGTACTCTCGCTCCATCATTTTACTCCTCTGCAACGCAACAATTCACAGACATGATATAATTAGGGTATGTGTGGCTGGCGAGAAGTTCAAATGAGTTCAACTGCAATTCCAGTGCACGGGTCAAATTGCAATTCGGAATAACTTGAGCAGACAGTAAAGCTTGTGAACTGTGTGATGGAATTTGACAAACAGAGGGCACTAGTGACAATTGCCTTCACCAGCTCTTAAACAGCAAATGTGGAGCAGAATGAACACTGTTTGTATTAAAAGCAGGCGCTGGACCAAACGCAGAACGACAATTATCCAAGCCTTCTTTTTCACAGCAAGCATTCTACTGGGCCACATGTCCAACCAGCATGCAGCGTACCAAATTAGAGTGGAGAGACACATGACAGAGACTCAATAGCGTATCGCTGATGTAATCTCCCCACTGGCAATCATAGTAATGAGTATGTTTGTCAGGAAATCAGAGCAGCTATATGAGAGGGTAGCTTCAGGGTATGCAATAGCAAAGTTTTCCTAGCTGTACATGCCTTTAGTTTAAAAGAAGCCTAACTTGAGTCTGAACTAGAGAAGATGAATCTAAATATGAAAAAACTTTTTTATTAGACTTAGACATGCAGACACCATAGTTGGGCGCCACAAATGCTATTTTTTTAAGCGTCTAGCTATAAGATATCTGAGCTGAATATCTACCCAAGGGAAGCTGACAACAGACCCCAATAATATGCAAGCAAGATTGAATGTTAATGTAATTTCTAACTTCCCGTCAAGGTCCCAATGTTTTCGTACTTCACTTTTGTTGAGAAAGCACTTGATTAGATTTTATATTAAAAACTAGAACAAGAAATGAATTGTTCTCTTCCCCCATCAATGCACTCACCTGACAAAACACCTTGTTCTTATACTGTATACCATCCCATCCACCCTCATTATTTTTATTCTTTCTTTTTCCATAAGGACCTTGTGGAGGTCTCTGTGAGAGATAATGTGTTTGAGATCAACGTGTAGAAAGGAAAGACTTTACATTTCAAACATTTGCTTGATCTAGTCTGCCCGAGTTGTGCGTGTGAAACACGTGAAAAACAATTTAGCATTTCATAACACCTGACCATTTTACAGGGGTTTACCTACACAGCAAAATGTTTCATGCAAAATCAACTCTTAGAAGGGAGCCTTTAGATGTAATAGAATTCTTCTGCTCCATACTGGACTGTTAAACATTAATTTAACACTAAGAATGTATGTTCATTTTCTTTGGTCTCATACACATCCTTTCTATGGAACATCTGTACAAAACACTCTGACTAGCTGATTCACAGTGTTGCGATGAATTTGTCATACTTCCAACTAATGCTACCCCTCGTCATGTTAGAGCGCTGGCAGAGCTGGTTTTCAGCATAGGTGACATAGGCGATTGCCTAGGGCCCCATCGGTCTGAAGAGACCCCCAGAGGTCTGCAATCGTAAAAATCACCCCCCACTAAAACAAGATTGGGCCCCCGAAACAACATTCTGCCTAGGGCCTAGGTACCTGCTCCTCCTCCAGCCTCTTCTGTGCAGTGTCGATGTACTGCTGGACGGCCATGTAGATGAACTTGTACTGGGCCTCCGTCTGCACCATGCCGGAGCGCTGCTGTCGCACCATCTGGATGGTCTTCGGGATGTCGATGTCACAGTCCAGCCCTGGAGTGCCGAGGAGAGAGCGGTGAGGGTGAGGAGACAGGGGCGGTAACACCCAGTGAGAGAGGTGGCCACTGATCCCAAAAACCAGAAACCTCTCTAGAAAGATTAGATTCCCTCTTGAAGATTAATAGCGTGGAATGTACAAAGGCCAGAACATCTACAGCATTAGAACTGTGAATGGATTAACACAATCGGCAAACAGACATATGACCTCTCTGGATCAGTGTGAGAAGAAAACGTGTATGGTATTTTGAGTGGCAATCCTCACCTTGTCTATTAATGATGTCGATGAGAAGGTCAATGACTATGATGGTTCCAGTTCTTCCAATCCCTGCACTGAGAGTGTAGAAGAGAAGCCATGTTCAGAAAGTACAGCAGACATTTTGAAGAAGAGCAGTAAGTAGATGTAAGATGGCCGCTCCCACCTGCAGTGGACCACAATGGGGCCGGTCCGGGGAAAAGCACTCTGGGCCCGGTTCACCTGGTCAAGGAAGCTCAGGACCCCCCCTGGCTCATTCGGGACACCGTGGTCTGGCCAGGTCAGGTACTGGTAGTGCCAGATGTACCTGGGAGGGTCACTCTAAAAGCAGAACCAGAAATAAAACTCAGAATACGCCCCGGAGCAGGATGGACACATCCAAACTCGTTCCACAGCATAATGATTTTCACTGCAGCAACGGTGCAAAGAAACAACTTTTGGGAAATGGCACCTTACAAGGGTTGCCACATTTAAAATTTGTCAAAATCGGACAACATCCCAGAAGCGTAATAGCAAATTTGTTTTGTTTCAGTAATTGCTTTCTTCCAACAATTACTGAAACTGGACATTGTCTGGTTGAGACCACAAACTGGACAAATAATTTAGAAACTGGACATTCTCGTCAAAAAACAGATAATCCCAGCCCTCACCCGGTCCAGTCGAGTGACCTCCAGCTCCCGCAGAACGTAGTCCTGTGCCGGCCGCTCCTCAATGTTCTTCACCCGCACTTTTCCAAACTCCTTTGTGCACTTGATGTCCGGCCAGTACCGCACACACTTGTTCTGTTCAGGAACATTTTCAGTCAAACAGCAAAAAAAAAAAAAAGTTATAAAACACTTGGGAGAATTTTCAACAGTTGGTAATATGAAGAGATGGTCATGTTCAATAACAGATTAGATAATAGTAATTTTATGAAGATCTTCTCATGGCCATCATGGTCAGGTTCAATATCAAAACAGGACAGATACTGAATAAGTCTACCCGGCCTCGCTCCATCTCCTTGGTTGTCATGACGATAACATGAGTGTTCTCTTGGTACACCATCTTCCAGAAGTCTACAATGGTGTTCTGCAGGCAGCCCTGGGTGGCAATGTATACTTTTCCCTCATCCACAGAGTGTCCTTCTTCACTTAAGTTCTGCAAGGGTAAAAAGAAATGGATAAACTACACAGAAATGGATGAATAATTGCAAGGACAAGGAGCACACAAGGTGCAACAAGTTGAACAATTTAGGAGCACACTAATGCATCCCAATAAATAGATTAAAAGATCCCAAAGTTATTTCACCAGTTAGCACACATCATTTCACACTAACCAACACCTAAAATGGAAGCACTGTAGAGCATTTTATTTTTGTCCTGACAGACACAAGGAAAGAGCACTGAGACTGAACTCACTTGGATGTAGTTGGCGTTGATGTAGTCAGAACCAGGCCTCTCTGCTTCCACGTCCTTCAGCTCCACCCGAGTGGTGTCGACTGAGACATGGACAGAGGGATGCAGACAGAGGTAGGTCAGTCACAATACTAGGCAGTCACAAGTCTTCTCCTCTACTCTAGCTGTTTTTTCTTCTAAAATATGGCATCTCCAATCCCATCCCATCACCCTGAATTTGAGAGGTCACTGGAGCAATGAACACTGCTATCGCAACCAACTCAACCCCTCGCATATATCCCTTGGGGCGACACAAAGCCAACCGTTCGGCACCCCAGCAGGGTCTGCAGTCAGCACTGGCACAGGCCAAATTCAAAGACCATGGTGCTAACTCATGGACCACAAACACCACTTTTACCAAGTGAGCAACCCAGCAGCCTAAAATACCCAGCATTCATTTTTCCTAGTCCTTGTAGCACACTGTGGTATCCTACAGTAAGAGCCTGGAAATCGTCACTCACAGGGTAGGATGTTCTTGTATCTGTTTTTGCTCTTGTTCTCTGGCCTCTGTCCCTCTTTCCTAGGGTACAGGAGCTTACATTCCTGCTGTTGCAGCACCTGGGAAAACAGGAGGAAAAGCACACACTGCACATGGAACAGCCACTTGGGTAAAATCCATACCACAGACCGACATTGTCTAAAATTATTAGCGGCAGTTAATAGGACTGTGGAGCTGTTGCTCAGGGCACTAAACTCAGTGGAGGCTGTATCCAGCATGTCAGAGCTAATGTGCCACCCTAGCACCCCCTAGAGGAACCTAACATGTACTGCAGTGATGATGACAAACAATGGTTAGGAATGACTACTGTATACTGTGCTGAGAGCCAAACTAAAACTTGCAATTAGAACACATCAACTTGGCAAGTGACCTCAGTCTCACAGGCAGTGGAGGCCTAGGGTACCATAGAGTTTAACCCCGAAGATCAGGGTAGACATCCCCTTCTCATTAGCATTTAAAAAGTGAGCAGTCTCCATGAGTTGAAATAATGCCATCATATTGGGTCACCCAAGGATAAGGAAGCATGGGATATTGGAACCATATTAACTTTTAATAACAAACACAGTGGTAACAGAGGAAACAGGAATACTTTACTGTAAGTCTTTTCTCAATGACAGACCCACCTCAAACTCCTCCCAGAACCCTTGTTTTGGCTTCTCAGAATTGTCGGCCATTTTGTTGAGCTCTCGGACCCTGTTCTCAATGTTGGCTGCATTTATCCTGGTGGCGTTGAAGGGCTTCAATTCAGAAAAAGGAATATGAATTAATGTCATCACAGACTTACCCATTCATATTATTAACAACCACACATGTTAGTTACATTTGATGCCTTGTAGAACGGTATTTATTAGCAGATAAACAGTATAATGATGAGGGCAGAGATATGTATTCCATACAGAGACAGTTCGTAAATAGGCCACACTCCCACGGTAGGGAAAAACAATCTATTGCACTCTATTGAGTAAGTATTAGCAGTCAGTGGAAAAATAAAGATTACTATAATGGCGAGTCGTTTTTGTGTGTAGTGAAAATAACAAATTTCACATGAGTGCACAAGTTTTATGTTCTCCCATACAAAAAGACAGAGCCAATGAGGAGAAAAAATTTGGATTCAGGCCATTAGACATGAGGGGAAAGGAGGAAAACTCTGCAATTTTGAATCTAGACACAGCAAGCTGACACGTGGCCCTTTCTCACC
The DNA here is from genome assembly GCF_963514075.1 of Conger conger. Taxonomy (NCBI): domain Eukaryota; kingdom Metazoa; phylum Chordata; class Actinopteri; order Anguilliformes; family Congridae; genus Conger; species Conger conger. The sequence goes on from NC_083769.1 coordinate 39,571,860, forward strand.
TGTTTTAGGTGCACCACAATCCCACTCTTCTCCACCATGGGGTTCTTCTTGTAGTGCTCCACCAGGTCTGCCAGGGTGTCAAACCTCTCCCCTCCACCAACGTCATACTTCCCATCCTACAAAACAGCGAAAAAAAAACTCCTATAATATGCCATTGTATAAATGGACTGTATGAAAGTTAATGGACGCAAGCAGTGAAAGCCACTTTGATTAAGAGCGTCTTGTGTGGAGGCCTGATGCGGCCGTATCTGATAGCAGATCATGATATACATGCCTGTACTGGATAGCGGATCATGGCACGTTCCTGGAGCGACATGTGTCCCTACCTGACAACTAATCGTGACATGGGTGTGCCTACCTGACAGCGGATCATGACATGCATGTTCCTACCTGACAGCAGATCGTGACATGGTTAAATGGTAAATGGTTGGAAGTTATATAGCGCCTTTATCCAAAGTGCTGTAAAATTGAAGCTTCTTGTTCACCCATTTATACACACACTCACCCAACAACAGCAATTGGTTGCCATGCAAGGTACCAATGCACCAATGCAACTTGTCAGGAGCATTTTGGGGGTTAGGTGTCTTGCTCAGAGACACTTCCACACAGCCCGGGCGGTGGATTGAAGCGGCAAGCCTTTGACTGCCAGACAGCTGCTCTTACCGCCTGAGCCAATGCCGGCCCCGACACGACATGCGTGCCCCTACCTGACAGCGGATCATGACGTGCGTGACCTTGGTCCTGCGGTCCATGTTTTCCTGCTTCTCCTCGTTGGTGAGGACGGAGAGGACAAAGTCGCCAGGTTTGCTCTGGCTCTCTCTCACCAGGAAGCTGCCCGGCTTGCCCTTCTCCATCAGCAGTTTCTCCGCATCGCGCCCTGACAGATGCCCGTGGTACCATCTGGCAACCGAGGAGGGGGAGAGGGGGTGCCAGACAGAGTATCACACCATGGCCTCGAATACAATCGCTGTTCTTATTCCCTTAAGTTTTAGTTAAGACAACAAGAGCAGGCTGGGCCATATAGTATGGAGTCTGGGCTATGCACTCTCGAATAGGATGTGTTAATATCCAACACGATTTTTACACAATTGTTACTCATTTGTTACTTTCAACACGGTTTGGATCAAATTTACAACTTAAGATACATTACAAATAAGATACGTGGTACAGAGGGAGGTTGAAAGTAACACAGTACAGTGGCCTTAAATGTGTCCCTAATGAGACATAGAGGTGTGTTAAAGAAAAGACAAATTATGCGCTGCTTTTAACATGTCTGTGTCATTAATGGACAATGGCTGGAGGTCAGCAGTGGATATACACAACCGGCTCCACCTCATCATATGTAAACTCATGTTATGTTGGCAGCAGTTGCCCCTGGATTAGCTCCATCCATCTCTGAACAATCTGAGGTATTGTCCCTGTCTTAATCTAATCAACTGTGAGTTGCTCTGGATAAAAGCATCAGCTAAATAACTATTGTAGTGCAACGCAACTAGGCGCCCACAGGAAAGCAGTTCCGAGTGAGATATGCCTCTAGCTTGTTGTGTCCACTTTAAATCAGAGAAGTGACTGCACTGAAGCCGAATAGCTTTCTGCATGGGTGGAGCAGTGCTGACTAAAGAATCACCCCGGGGCATTTGTGAAAGTAATCACACCAAATGGAGTGAATGTCTAAAAGACATCTTTCGCCTCAATTTAAAGAAACAAACAAACCAGGCCAGAGTAAAAAGCTTGTGGCCTGACCTACATCGACAGACCATCTCATCAGCCGAAGCACAGAACCCAAGCTGAAAGGGAAGTGTATCTTTCACTGAACTTAAGAATGGCACAGCTAAATGAAAAAAGAGACCTTAATATACACAGACTAATTGCGAAAATACCTGGTTGGAAACCATCTTATTTTGCCCTCCCATCAGTTAATTGGGGAAGCTCAATTAAAATAATAGGATTGAATTGAAAAGAGTTACTTGCATTACACACACACATCTTCCCCACAGATCTTACAGGATTTGCATGTCTTTATTCTTGTAGTGACACAGTAGAATTAAGCCTCTTTTGATTTCTCAGTGTGGCGTCAGTGGCATGCTGTCCGCCTGTGTGCTGGTTCCTGGTTGCAGTGATACGGATAAATCACTAGGTGGAGCTTGTGAATTACAGTGTGGTTTCTCTGCGGAAGACCATGACACCTAGAAACAGAGCAAGCTAATTCTAACTTAAAATACACAGAAAACTCAGCTTGAATGTTGAATATTACAAGAGCCAAAAGCTCTGGGGGGTTTCCAAAGCAACACGTGCACAGCATCCAATGGCCGCAAAATCAGCACCAGCTTTGCACCCCCAGCCGAACAAAGTCCCATTATGTCACCGTTTAAGACCCAGATCTCTGATACCCAGGCCCCAGGATGGGGAATGAAATCTTAAGAGCTGCTCGTCACCAGAGATTTCACTGTGGAATATTAAGGTCATTCGCTGTCTTGTCACCATGGTTACCAACATGAATTCATTTACACGGTAGTTTATGACAGATGGTTGTCGAACAATCCCGTAACCGTGTGGTTTCTTTTAGCGTGGGTCATGTCGACCCAGGGCACAGGCATTCAGCTGGAGATGTGGGTGTCCCACACTGGCCTGTGAATTAAGTCTCCATAACTGCTGGCCAGTTAGCAGGAGGAGAGGCTTTTGATTCATATCCATCTGTGGTGTAGGATTTCATACACTTCCCATTGATATAGTGTTACCATAGCAACTCATTGCATTACCCCAAACTCTTGATTGCATCTAAGATACATTAGACATCGCCCCTGGACTAAATCCACGCTTTTCAAGAAAGACTTTCATGTCATTTAAAAATATATATATTTATCTCTGGTGCTGCTAAATTAATTCTATTTAACTTGAACACTCATGCACACACGCACCTGAAGTATGGGAAATATTAAGAAACCATATTACTAGCAATTACAGAATACAACAACAAATGAATCACTATTCCACATATTACCTGTCAGAAGGAAAAGTAAAACAAATCTGTGGCATGCTGTTCAAACCTCTTTAGAGGCTGGCGAATCTGTGCAGTAAATGGAGGCAGGAAATGTGTCTTTTTCTCAGTAGAATACACACCCACCCACCCATCATTCGCATTCTGCTCTGACAACCTTGTTTGCCAAGCTCAGTCTATTTGTCCAGCTGTCTGACTTATTCTGGAAGCACTTGGGACTGACATAGAAATACACATTCATTACTCTGCAATTACTGTGTTTGGATCTAAGACACCGCTTTCCTGACTCCGAAAATCTCAGAATTAAAGCCCTGAAGCAGACGTTTATGAATCTGCCAGGAAGGTCTTCCGGTACAGCCACTTGTAAATGGACAAGATGGAATGTAATTAGCTCAAATAAAGAATTGTAGATGGTTAATCTGAAATGTGATATACGTTATGAGTAGGGCGCACAGATAAGAGATATACCACTGTCCATTTCAAACTATGTTCAGACCTACTATATGGTAAATGTGTTATTAGGGGTGCCTTCAAGAATTACAAAGAATGTTTGTTCATGATAAACGGCTGCAGCTAGGGCGTTTCCCTGAATATCTAATGTAGGTACGCATAAACTGGGATATAAGAGAATATTAAATCCATAATAGGACAATATTAAAAGGACAAGAAGAGAGACTTTTCACTCTACTGGTGATAAGAATGTTGAGAATACTAAAGTAAATTTGCTGGAGGAGGACATTCACATGCTATATAACGCGACACACTGATACAAAAAAAAAAGCAATGGCTCACAGTTATAAAAAGGATTATAGGACTATAGCAAGCTCTTCAAGTAGAAGAAACTCAATAAAAACTAAAAGTGGTAATATTTTTGATGAAAATGCCAGAACTGATTCATAAAGACTGGCCAGTATTCAATCGATATTTGTCCTTAAGATTGACTTACACAGATTTTCTGTTTACAGTACCATCTCAATTTGGTGACTCACAGGAAACATTTATTAAACTAAGCTCTTCATTGTCTCCCATATCCCAAGTCCACACAGATGTGACATTGGCTTAACCCTTTCCACTGGGGCAGGGCATCAGGCAAGGCTGTCCTCTGTCTCTTACTGCATATTCACCCCACCGTGGCTACTGACCTATCAGAAATCAGATGTTTATGGATGCAATATATCGCTATATGCAGAATGATGTCTTACTGAGCTAAATACTGTAATATAACCTGACAAACCTTTACTGCAGCCAGTTAAAACATTTAAACTTTACAGCCATATATTAGGATATGAATTAGCCCATGAAAAAGTGATGTCCTTACTGTAAGTTGCAACGTCCTTCATAACACTCAACGATCATTATGTCATTTTAAATGGGTCCATGTAACAAATAATTCATATCAATTTAATAATTTTCATAGAAGTCATTATACACCCCACAGATTACATCAGTGTGTCCTCATTGCATCGTCTAAGTGTCCTTGATGTACGTTGGAAATAAGGGACTTGATACAAATCATCTGACGACGTCAAAAAATGAAAACTTACTGGAATGATCAATTATTCAGAACAGCAGAAAGATCAGCCTCCAGAGTCTCATACAGCGTATCCATTAACTAACTTTTACGACTGCAGTGAAAAAAATATAATTGAGCTTCTTCCGCAATTAAACAGTGGATGGAATTTCTACCTTACTGCACTCTTGAGAAAATTATGCTCTATTCGAGTGGACTAAACATTGAGAAAGTCAGATTTACTTTGCTGTTGGACTCTGACAGAAGGGAAATAATAACCATCGAATTTCTCACTGTGAATGCATATGCAAAATTGTGAATGTATACTCTACACACAATATGCACACAACCACTATCGGCTCACAAATAGCAGTGCACACATATTGACTTAAAAATAACAATCCAGCTTCTAACCATGTGGTGCTTTAATAAACATATTCCAAACCCAAAGGCATCAGCAGACTGACTGTTTTCACAAAACGAAATTAGCCAGCATAATGTACACGATTTTGTACAGTGGGGAACTGTTATTGCAGTTCTCAGAAAAAAAAAATTCAGAACTCAAATATTACAAATAGAAACAGTCATATGTACTGTGTTGCTTCATGATAGAAGATTTCAGAAATGTTAATAAATGAGCTGAAGGTTGCCAGTTTTATTCAGTGTCACAATAATGCCAAGGTTGTTGTTATTTATTAAGAGGTAATAAAATTCTTGATAAGGGGTTTTCAAATTCTACACATTATCTTTACATTTATTACATTTTGAGATTTTCAATTTACATTGTAGCTTCAATAGAACTAAACTTGAATGAAATTGAATTCCTGACATCGAGCTACATGGAGTCCAGAAGTACTTCTAAGATTTCTACAGCCTTCACCGAGAGGATGGGGAGTCCATATGTATAGTAGATGGCAGGATTTGCCTAGCCTTTAGTCGTTCCATCAAGCTTTGAATGAGCAGTGGATACATTCTCAATACTAGCTGACAGCTCCTCACTAGTTCTCCTGCCTCTCAGCTGTAAAAACCCTGAAGCCCTGGCTGTCGTCTCTGCTGTAAAACCCTGAAGCCCTGCGTGTCATCTCTGCTGTAAAACCCTGAAGCCCTGCGTGTCGTCTCTCTGCTGTAAAACCCTGAAGCCCTGCGTGTCGTCTCTCTGCTGTAAAACCCTCAAGCCCTGGCTGTCGTCTCTGCTGTAAAACCCTGAAGCCCTGCGTGTCATCTCTGCTGTAAAACCCTGAAGCCCTGCGTGTCGTCTCTCTGCTGTAAAACCCTGAAGCCCTGCGTGTCATCTCTCTGCTGTAAAACCCTGAAGCCCTGCGTGTCGTCTCTCTGCTGTAAAACCCTGAAGCCCTGCGTGTCGTCTCTCTGCTGTAAAACCCTGAAGCCCTGTGTGTCGTCTCTCTGCTGTAAAACCCTGAAGCCCTGCGTGTCGTCTCTGCTGTAAAACCCTGAAGCCCTGCGTGTCGTCTCTCTGCTGTAAAACCCTGAAGCCCTGCGTGTCGTCTCTCTGCTGTAAAACCCTGAAGCCCTGCGTGTCGTCTCTGCTGTAAAACCCTGAAGCCCTGCGTGTCGTCTCTCTGCTGTAAAACCCTGAAGCCCTGCGTGTCATCTCTCTGCTGTAAAACCCTGAAGCCCTGCGTGTCGTCTCTGCTGTAAAACCCTGAAGCCCTGCGTGTCGTCTCTGCTGTAAAACCCTGAAGCCCTGCGTGTCATCTCTCTGCTGTAAAACCCTGAAGCCCTGCGTGTCGTCTCTCTGCTGTAAAACCCTGAAGCCCTGCGTGTCGTCTCTCTGCTGTAAAACCCTGAAGCCCTGCGTGTCGTCTCTGCTATAAAACCCTGAAGCCCTGCGTGTCATCTCTCTGCTGTAAAACCCTGAAGCCCTGCGTGTCATCTCTCTGCTGTAAAACCCTGAAGCCCTGCGTGTCGTCTCTGCTATAAAACCCTGAAGCCCTGCGTGTCGTCTCTGCTATAAAACCCTGAAGCCCTGCGTGTCATCTCTCTGCTGTAAAACCCTGAAGCCCTGCGTGTCATCTCTCTGCTGTAAAACCCTGAAGCCCTGCGTGTCGTCTCTGCTATAAAACCCTGAAGCCCTGCGTGTCGTCTCTGCTATAAAACCCTGAAGCCCTGCGTGTCATCTCTTTGCTGTAAAACCCTGAAGCCCTGCGTGTCATCTCTCTGCTGTAAAACCCTGAAGCCCCGCGTGTCGTCTCTGCTGTAAAACCCTGGGTGTCGGTCGTACCTCTCGGAGGTGGGGTCTTTGCAGTTGAGGGGGTACTTGAGCTCGATGACGTCACCGTTCTTCTCCCGCAGCAGGCCGTGCTGCTCGGTGTAGTACTGCACCAGCTCTGCCAGCGTGGCGAACGTCTCCCCGCCATACAGGTCGTAGTAGTCCCCCGAGTTCTGGATCTTGATGTGAGTGACCTCATCGTTCCGCCTAACGGGGCACAGCGATAGGGGGGGGGGTGGGTGGAGAAATGATCAGCGCTGGATCAAAATAACAGGCAGACAGGAGCCCTTTCAGTTTTTAGAGTTTATTAAATAGTTATAGTATGTGTAACTCAAAGTTAAGCAAATATGTTGATACATTGCTCAATGCTGCTCATTTCCAGGTGATCCAAAGAGCCTACTGAGCCCTGTGATAGTTATTGGTAAATGGTTGGCATTTATATAGCGCCTTTATCCAAAGCGCTGTACAATCGATGCTTCTCATTCACCCATGCACCCATGCAAGGCGCCAACCAGCTCGTCAGGAGAATTTGGGGGTTAGGCGTCTTGCTCAGGGACACTTCGACACACCCAGGGTGGGAATCGAACCGGCAACCCCCCGACTGCCAGACGACTGCTCTTACTGCCCCATATTACCGGGAAATGTAAATAACCACAGCCATGCAAATAATGTCCCTGTTTTTTTCCAGTATGCATTTTCAGACTGTTAGACCAAAACTGAATTAAATCAGGATGCAAGCTGTGCATTACTTCAGCTGGTTAATTTTATGTTTGTGTTGCACCTGTGTGTATGCCTGCTCAATGATGGCTCTAATTTAAATCAACTCAGCGGAAAATGCATTTTAATGGATTTACAGCAGCCTAAAATACTTATATAACTTCATATACCCACCAGTGCTTTCTAACCGCGGTTTTAGGACATAGTTAGTCTGCAATGCTCTAATTCCAGACTAAGATGAGCCATAAACCATGTAAGCATGGTTAGTGTAAATCTGTAGCATCAAAGATGTTAAACTGTCACAGTACATGGAAATCTTTCTACACTGACAAATACTTCATTGGATGAACCAAAATTCTTAGGCTCATTCAAATTAATCTAAACATTTTAAATTGAGAAACACCTACTGTATATTTTTTAGGTTAACAAATTTTAGGTTTAGCCACCGAAGCATTTTTTCAGTGTGTAATTCAACCTTCTTTTAAATTGATCAATTAATTTTATTTTAAATTATTATAATCCATGCACAGTACACACACACCAATTTTCCAGAAAGAGTCAATCAGTTCCACTCATGGAAATGACGGAGGATGCAGAACGCATGAAAAGCAGAGACTAAATTTGTGTTGACAAGTCCGGGGACGATATCATAGCCAATGCCCCCAGCCGGGAGCACTTCTGCTACGAGACACGTTCAATGCTGACAGCAGCACCCAGCGATCCATTCTGCCCTCACTCAGACTCAAGTGTGAAAACAGTGTCACTTCCCTTAGCCGTGAATAATGTCTGCGTCCACCAATAACGCAGGGCCCATAAACCAAGACGTGACACGCTCCCTGACCTGAGGACAGAAGCCCATATGCTCGGCCTCGTCCTGCAACGCCCAGACCGGCAGTCTCAGAGGGACAAGGCACAGCTAAATGTTCGGTGTTAAATCAACTCTTAGAGAACGATATGGTCCCAAGTTGGACTCGAGTTCACTTTTAGAGTTGAATTAACACTGGACACTTCACTGTGGAAACCACAAAGGAAATCGATCAGTCTCATTCGTCATTAGACCAGGGCTGCCCAACCCTGGTCCTGGAGTTCAGCCATCCAGTACGTTTTCACTCCAACCCTAAGAAAGCACACCTCATTTAACAAACAACACACATAATTCAGCAAATCTGACCTTGTTCTTTCTGGAGATACCTGTATGTTGGGGGATATTTTATTGCATGTAAATAGCATGGCTATGTAAAGATGTGGGCTTTTGTCTTTCAGCACAAGACCACTACACAGCATCAGATTTGCGGAGGTCATAATATTGCAAAATTTAGTTCTGTCCACCCAGGTGCACAGATCTACACACTCATTACATTTATTTGGCAGACGCATTCATTCAAAGCGACGTACAATAAGTGCACAGCAAAGGTCGTTGAACAACTACAGAACACAGGTCAGATCAAGTACAATTCACATAAAGCATCAGTAACCCACAGCCACGAGCATCAAGTTTAACCACGAGGCTAGACTTAATGTTGAACTCAAACCAATTATTACACAAACACAAACAGAACACATCATTAAGTAGAACAAATCCCAACCCTCTTCTCTGCTTCTCTCTCTCGTAATTCTGCACTCTCTCTGTAATTGCATTATCAATGTTCCTGGCGTGCCAGAAGACAAAGCCTCTCATCAGTGTAATGTAATGGGCAGCATTGCTGTAGATGGGCTGTTTACCTTGTAATGCAATTCTGTAAGACACAATGAGAGTTACATACTCCACTGGGTTTGAATCTCAATGTTTTATTTGTTTTGGATTTATTCTTTCTCTCTCACCCCCCCCCCCCCCCCCCCTTGTTTCCATGATGATTCTAGGAAGCAGCTTGTTGGAGGACAGTTAGAACTGTTTTAGGCCGCAAGTTTAACAGTCTTGCATTACATAGGCCTACGGTAAATGAATGTGCAAAACCTGAAGTCATCCTCTGTTGGTTTGTCTTCACAGCAATTTCAATCTCCGGTACTATCCATTGGTGACACTCAGAAAAAAAGATTCCAGAAGAGCCCTATCTAGTTAAAGTGTTCTTTGTTAGGCAAAATGGTTCTTTCTTTGGGATCATTCAAAATTTACACATACGATAGAGGGTTCCATAAAGAACTAAAAAGGGTTCCTCTATCGTGACAAAGAACCATGTTTTTTCTGAGAGTGAACGGAAGAGCAAATATGGAAAATGAGAAAATCGCAGAATAACAAAGTGTTATTCAAAAGAAGAGGGAAAAAAAAATACCCACACACCGTTAAAATGCTCTCAGTGATTCACTGCAAATGAACAATGTTTCATCCCTAAAGATCTTTGCCGCGTTGCATAAAAACACATAAAATGTGGCCCCTTCTAAGCCACGCCCCCAGCAACCCACTCACCAATCATACTCCACCACCCTAGCCCCTTATTGGCAGTTCGAACATCCTGGTTGGCCTTCCCACTCAGATGGGCACAGCAGCCAAAGGAGAGCTCATATACCCAGCCTCCTATGCCTGGTCTGACCCCATTTTTACTCAATTTGCATATTTCTATCATATTCTGTTGAACCCGGTGACACACGGACAGGGAGGGGGGGGGCACTGCTGAGATATTTGACTGAACCGGTGCGCCTCCAGGACGCCCTGTGCTCGTTATCTTCAGAACAGCATGAGTTCATCACCAATTTCACTGCCAAAGCAATGTTCTTTAGAAAAGCTTAAAAACAAGAACCAACACACAATCACTCTATTGAGTCTGCTGCAGATTGCCATTTAACCGTTTCTATTCAGTGCCCAAGTCAGTTCTGTTAAGAGACTGATCGCACAGACACACCACTCCAGCTCCTACCCTGCCGCATTATTTAACTAAAGGTCAGAATGTAGAGGAGGGGTCTGGTGACCCAAACTCATTTCAGCTCTGATTATTAGTCAATCTACATAATAAAGATAATCTGCAGACTAGAGATGTAATAGGTTAAATTAGTCAATTACACTGCATAATGAAACCCCAAACCAAACTCTAAGGGCCTTTTGTGCCGATTTTCAGGTGCACACGACGCATTCTGCCCAGGAAACATGCTCCATATGTATGAAATTGACGCATGGGGCTGGAACCGCAGCATGCGTGTGATCTAGGCGAGTGACCACAAGGTTCGCTTCTCGCCATGGGTGAATATTATAAGTGTGGAGATATTATAAGTGTGGCTTATTCCGTATGCCACACTATTCAAACTAGAATCACACTACTTAAACTCCCAGAGCACCAAATCGTCAAACAGACTATAAATAGTAAATATTAATTAACGTTTGCAGCCATAATTAAGACAAACACCCAGTCACAGAAAATATTTACTGAATAATGTATGAAATGAACCAATGTCTCATGCGAAGCAGTTGGAAGTGACTGAAATAACCTGCCCAACTGTAGTGACAGTAACAAGTTTAAAAAACAGTGTTTGATGGATTTTGTCCATCGCGGAAAGAGTGTGCGTTTGTTTTTAGAATCTTATTCAGCTCATGACCACGGAAAAGTAACAAACTCATCACTCACTTATCAGGTAAGATGTCGAAAGGGCTACCTAACCTTTTGCCAAATAAACCATGGCTACCTCAGATAATACTTGACACTGCCACTGTAGCCTTATGGGAACTTACACAACAGTAACCAAGGCTCAGAAGACTAAGCACAGTTGTTGCGCAGCTTAGCAAGATACCAGTGCAAGACTACAAGTTTTATGGCCCACCATGGTTCTTAGTTGGCATCCAATTTTTGTCAATTAGCAACTGAAATTACAGAGTGGGCCTTTAAGGGAGATCACAAATACGTGATTAGAATGTTCTTAACTGAACATTTTGATGCTGATGGAACGCACTTTTGGTCATTGAAAGCAATTGAGACCTAGAACACAGACTTGGAATTTAAAATAAATAAATAAAATTCCAAAAAACCTACTCTTCTCCCAAGCTCAGTCTAATGAGTCATGAAGCACGATGCGATCTCCTCATTGTTACAGAGCCGCTATCCAGTAACCCTCCAGCCAAGCTCTTCTCAAGACTTATATGGCTCGGTTTGGCCTGGTCTTGCTTTAGCAACAGTGCATGCTCCATCCAGCACAATAAAGAGATAAAGAGAGGGGGGGAGCAGGGAGGATGAGGTAATGTGGTAATGAGATGACGGAGTCCCTTTGTTTGTCTGTTATACCGGAGCACAGCACCAAGCTCAGGGAAACACAGCCAGCTTTATCTAAAAGGGGTTCTTGTTTGAGACGACAACGGGGTCTTTCTTTACGGCCGAGCCATTGCCTCTGCATCCCTCTCAGAGATAGGGTGGCATAAGAGTCCTGGAGACTTTCCACAATGAATCTATGATAGCTCAGCAGTGGACAAAATTATCGGCTCAGAGAGACTAGGTGCATCTGTGTTTCAGTCATAGAGGTTAATAGGAATGCAATGATTCCTAATGGAACAAAGAGGGCTAAGAGGACCAGAATCCCTGGGGACTTATTGGCCAAGTCAAGCCCAAGTTGAAAGCCCAGAACACCACTGGATGAGGCTGCAGATTATGCAGGTTCTACAGCCTATTTTGAAGACCCATTAACTTCTCATTAACTGCTGCTGAGACAGGTCAAGACCGTGATCACTTCGGTTAGGCAGAAAAAAAAAAAAAAAAAAAAAAAAAAAAAAAAATATAGTTATTTTACTCTGGGATAACAAATGGAAAGAGAGAAAGTTTCAGGTTAAGAACAATTTGAGTATTAGTAATCTGTATTAGTCCAGTATGAGAGGCTTTTGTCTGACCCTGATAACATACAGTACCATACTTCACTGTGGAGGACAGCAGAATAGCGCTTTACATTGAGTGACTACAAAATGTCCAAGACTGAGGCTTGTGTGATTCACTAACCCACTAATTCACTGTTCTACCGTGAAAAGGGAATATTATTTCCTTTACCACATGATGTGCAATCAAGACTAATATCACCACGATCCATGCACATAATGACACATAATGATTACACAAACGGTAGAAAAAGGCTTAACTATGGGCAAGATGATTGAGGCTCTCTCAGTAACCAATGCAACATTAATCAGATTGTAGAAAAGGGTTTTAATCAGTCAGAGCTGATGGCACCCAAGTGCCCTCATATGCTCTGCTCTCGTTCTGGTAGGAAATCAGAATTAAAACCAAGAGAAAATAAATATTTAGCGACAGCACTCTGGCCGGTCACTGTTGACTCAGATCTCAGATCCAGCCCGGTTCACGGCACCAGCTGGAGAGGGCTGAGGGACACAGGGGTGTCCAGGCCTGGCAGCTGCTCCAGGGATTCCCCCAGCATTGCTGGGACCATTATAAATCAGAGCCTGGCTTGGGTGGTGGTCAGCCTGTGTGCCTGTGGTCAGCCTGGGTGCCAGTGTGCGGTCAGGCTGGTAAACAGCCAGGTATATTCACAAGGGCGAGGACCGCGGACAGTAAATACTAGCCGTACTGTCAGAGACTCAGGACCAGGGTTTTCTATTCACAATCAGGCTGAAGCTTCTGAATCAGCTATCTGCTTCTCTGCTTCTGTATCTCTCTCACACACGCACACATGCAGACACACACACGCGCACAAGCACTGTGTAAACGGAAGACACGCACACATGCACAAAAACATACATACTCTATAAACATTCACAACACTCATCTCACTCCGTCTAGGCCAGCACCCATTCTAGAAAAAAAATGGGCAAAGCATTAAACAGCAAATTACTTTTTCAGAACCGCTTGAACAAAGTCTATACATGCGCGTCTGTGCTCATGTACCAAGAAATAAATTATAAATATTCTGATAGGTCTTCAGTATAACTGCAGGCAGGCAGGCAGGCAGGGAGAGGGAGAGAGGGAGGGAAGGAGTCTTTGGGGTCTCGACTACAGCCGTTCTGGGACAAAGATCTCCTAAACACTCTTAATGAAAAGCGACACCCTCTATTAAAAACAGAGATATTCCCGCACTGTCATCACAGGGGGTGTCTGGGGCATGATGTCTTTAGTACACGGGGCCGGGGGCAACGGGGGTCTCTGGGGGAAGCACCCCCTCTTCTCGGGTGTCAGCCCCCTGCCGCCCGCAGCTGCCTGGGGCCGTCAGAGGGGTCAAACGTGGTTTCGGGGTCAGACAGGGGAACTGGAAGATGATACCCATCGGACTCGTCGGTTGACATGCAAACACTTCCAGCCACGAGACCCAGAGGGATGATCTACATCTTCATCATGATTTGGGTGCGAGAGAAAGGAGGTTAACACGCAGAGCCTTTTTTCTTTTGCCCCTTCTTCTTTCATCCTGTTTTCCTCCCATGTGTGTCTCGACAACATTACCCAATTTCCCCTTTCAAGTGCGGCACACACTACTGGTCACAGCCTGTAAATATAAGCAAGCATTACATTGCCTTGAGGAAACACATCCTGAGAAATGTAATCAACATTGACTCACTCAGCTATTGCTGGTGGCGATTCTCAAACAACGTCTCTTAAAGAAAAGGGGGAAAAAAAAAAAAATACGAAAAAAAAGGTCCAACTGCAACTTTAGAACTGTGCTTACTGCGAGCCAGTCAATTTTCCACCTCAGAAGTTTATGTGAAGTCGGGCTTCAGGGTGAATTTCACGCCGAGGCAGAAGGCGTTAGTTTCCATTAGCCCTTCTGAGGCTACTCTGTCACTGCCAGGTGCAGGACTGGTGCCAGAGTAACGGGTCACCAGTGCCATCAGCCATTAAAGCTGACCCCGTCAATCCTATCATTCCCCGACGCTGCTCTTCGATCATGTCCGTTCCGTATCCCGCAATGCATCCCCCCCTCAAACCCAAGTTCTTACGTAAACCTGACTCCGCCTCCAGTCCCCCACTCTGCCTCAAACTCCCCAACTCGCTCCACACACCCAACCTCACATCCCACTCCCCCATTCCCCCAGCCGTACCACACATCCTTAACAAAACGCCCCAAGACAACACACCACCATGACCCGTCATGCAAAAGCACTTCAAGTGCATCTCAAGCTTTTGAGCTGGCAAATTCCTGTACTTCACAGCTAGTGTTAGTTCCAGCAGAATGACAGCAGGGCTAAACACCACCGTTTGTTCCAGTATAAGGGTACCGGTTAATTTAAGGTTCCTCTTAAACATACACCCAGCCATCTACTTCAGGTGCTAGGGCTGTTCACTGTGCTTTTACCAGCTACCACTGGAAAGACGACTGCTGGGACAGAATGGAACAAACCCCAAGGAGCTATCTGTCTCTGAGAAAGCTCATTGCTTCTAAGCACCACAGCCAGTCTCAAATATGTTCATCCAATCACACTATGCAGCCAATCAGACGTGCATACAATCACCATTCCCTAACCATCCAATCAGACCGGCCACCCCAGCCGAACATTCACAGTAATTGGAGGGTAAACTATTGATAGCCTCCATCTAGACCGCCTACAGCAAGTGACCTTTAAGAAAAGGCAGAATACTCCAAGTGTGTGATTCACCGGCTGTGTACTCTTCTAAGCATGCTAAAGGTCAAGTCAGATTTGTGTACATTTCACAGGGAAGAAATCCAGCAAGCTAAATCTAAAACAAACTCAATACAAAAGACAGGATATCCAGCTGTATGGTTGGATGAGTCGGAACGCTCAATTTCCACACAATGAAAGGCTTTTCTGCCATGCTCATCAAGCAGTATATTCTTGCAAGCTGTGATATTGTATTCTGTTCAATTACGACAATAATTACACTCACTGCAAGCAGGTCATGGGGACTTCCACTGAAGCACAGTCAAATGAGCGAATTGCACTGTGCATCAAGAATGAGCTTTTTTCAACTAGGAAGCAGAGCCAATAGATTACAGTAGACCTCATCTACAGTATGTCACACAAAAACACAAATAAGAACCATCCCTTTATACAGGCAAATTATACTCAGGGACATGCACTGTTGCACAGGCTCACAAACACAACTGCGCACACACACACATTCAGCAATCAGAGAAATGAAAACATCTCCCAAAGGTTTAACCCTGGTTTAACCCTTTAAGGTGTACGATCCCAAACATACGACTAGAATGTTGTTCTTAAAGGTACAATAGGTCATATTTTTGTGTTAGTACATTGCTACAAGACCACTGTAAATCCCTTCCTATCATTGAAAAAGGCTCACTAACATGTTGACTCGCCCTCTGCCTGTGTTTATAGTCCTCTCTGTACCATTGTATAGCTGAACAATAATTGAAGCTCATTGGTTGAAAATTGGTTCTAATTGCCACAGCCAATGGTGTTTCAACGTCAGCGCATTTACAGGGAAGGTGGGGGGGGGGGGGGTGTTTCGTGACCTACTGTACCTTTAACAGAACATTCTAATGCCAATGCAGCAATCACTACTGGTAGTTCTAGAACACATTGATCTTCAAAGGGTTAAGCCAAAGGGTAGGGTTATGAAAGGATCGACGTAGGCAAGGAAGGACGTCCCACCTGACGGACAGCGTGAAGTCCCCGGGGTTGCTCTTGCTCGGCCGGGCCAGGAAGCTGCCGTGGACACCCCTCGTCAGCAGGATCTGCTCCGCCTCCATTCCGCTGATGTTGGGGTGGAACCACCTGGAACCGCAGAACAGAGACGCTAGAACGCACTGCACTTCCACACTGAGATGCACAAAAACGCCATTATCTCACGTGTGCTGCGACTAGGACTTCCGTTTACTGAAGAGACCTCTAGACGGCACAGATCTGAGGTCAGCTTCTAGATGGTCTCCACATACATGCTGGGAAATAACACTACCCACTTCAAATGAATTTCAAATCTATTCAGCTATCTACTCAGTCTAAACCAAGCACTCCATGAAACGAATGAAAACTAATTCCACAGACATTACGTTGCATTGTGTAGTGGGTACTGGGGAACTTGTCACAGGGTTTTGAGTGTGCATAAAATGAGAAAGCGACACAAAATCTATTGAGCAAATAAGCAATAAATATCCCAATAACAGTAAATGGAGCACTTCACAAAATGTCATGCCATGCCCATAATGTTTTATGGTTTCCCAAAACCATTTAAAGATAAACTGTAAATCAAACTAACTTCAGAAGTGTTTGAAAAAATGTCCCAAGAATCCTACTGATTCTAATATGAGACCAATTCACTTTGGATACATGAATGAGATATTTATACAATATTTCTCAGAATCATTTGACAGCTGAATTATAACAAGGCCAACGTATCTGCTTCAGAGGTACAGGCTCAGACTGTGACAAAGAAGGCCGCAATACTGAAGAAAATTGTACATTAATTAATCTTCGGGCTCCTAATTCAACCTCACATTTCATGATCTTTGCATCTGTAACGGGAGGGAAATGTTCTTCACATGATTCAGTCACATTCACTGGCAGTGAAACACTGAAAGAAAGAAGGCAGAACTAAAAGTTGAGTAGAAACGAAAGCCCTTCATCCCAGGCAAATTGTAGGGGCCAAGGGCTAATCCGACTTAACCCAGTGATCTGACCAAGATCTCCCCAGGGCAGGCCCTTATTTCAGAGATTACGGCTTTATCCTGGCCCCCGGAGCCTCCCAATGGCACCCCAGCAGCCTCCACATTATGTCAGGGGCAGGACTGTGTGCGGGGTCACACGCCAAAGGGCAGGAAGTGAAGAGACGGAAGAGGGTGAAGGGACAAAATTCAGCCAGTTGGGCAGACTAAAAAACAACAACAACAACAACACAACAAATCAAATATACACAAACAAGCTTGCAATTGCCTTGAAATCACAATCCCAGTGGAGTGATATTGGCGATGAAGGCAGAATGGTAAGTGAGACTGAAACAAAGCCTTCCAATGTCATTGAAACTGCGAACTCATATGACGAAACCTGTCCCATCCAAGGCCACGTTCCCACACCGGAGCACGTGAGAACAGAGCACGGGAAGACAGCGGACAGCTCCGGCGTGAAGTGCAGAACGGGGGGACAACACACGACGAGACTCATCTCCGTTTCCAGACCACTGGAGCGCGTCACCTCTGTAACAGACATGTGAGGAGCGGACAGTGTGGATATTTCCCAGTGGTTCTGCAGACGAGATTACAGCTTCTGGCTCACCATCAGAATCAGTCCTGCTCATCTACTAATAGAGAGAGTAATGCGGTGGGAGTCCAGGCACAAAGGACCCTGCCACAGGGCTAGAACATATGATCTAAACACACTGAGTTGAACAAATCAGAACAAACAACCTGGCAAACCAAGAGTGTAAAAGTGCCGGACCCGAGGGAGGGCCGCGGACAGACTCTGCCCCCAAGCTGACATTTGCAACCCCACACAAACAAAGGAATGAAATCCTCCAGACAGAGTGCCAAGTCATGAAGAGGTGTGGGTGGGGTGGGGGGTGGGGGCTGGCTGAAGCCCCATATCTGCCATTGGTTGTACTATGGGGTGATTAATTTGACATGGCCGGGTCATGAGTTCTAAGAGATTATGGTACGTGGAAACCCTGCTTGGGCGAGTAAGCTTCTGAGTGTTAGAAAGACACAGCTGAGCTTGACTGCTGAAAGAGACTGTATAGGTTTCACAAGATGTCGACCCACACAGCAAAGTGTAAAGGCACCTTGACAAAGACCAACATGGGAAATTATATAATGCACAGAAAATTATAAAACCGAGTGTGAAGCCTCTTTTATACTTAGGCTAATAAATGATGTGGATTTCTTTATGTCTCCATTCAGCATTGTAACAAGAGCACCATCCAACAGCACATTGGTGGCAATCCCTTAAACACACATACACACCTAAAGCCAGATAAAATCCCTCAATTTTTACTAAATCCCTCAAAATATTCAACTTTGAGCGCCAACAAATGAAGGAGACACGCGGCACATTTGTATTCACTCTGTGGCCATTTTAGGCAGCTGAAACAGTCACAGAGACATAAAGAAGGTTATACACATCGCCTGAGTGCATGAATGCGTTCTACCGGAACTTTCCTGTGACAAAGCCTAGGTATAGAATTCAGTAGTAGTAGTAGTATGAGTGGTCTGAAAAACAAAACAAAGAAACATGGCATACTGGAAACACTTCATCAGGATATGACATCTATGGTTCATAATTTTCCACCCACCGCCATTCAAATAATATCAGGCATCCATCAAACAGTATAACTGAAACAGGCTCCCCCAGCAAACAGTATCTACTTATCAGACAGCTGTAGGGTTCATTCCCAAGCCCGAGTCTGTTCTATAGCAGCACAGTGCAACGTTCCGGGGGGGGGGGGTTAGGGTCCAGTTAATTCCTTTGTAAGACAGCATCCTTACATAAATCTCAGCCAAAGGATCTGTGACAACATCAGCCTGCAGAGGGGAAATAAAGTTCTCAATCTACAGAGTAATCGATCATGAATAAACATGCCAGTCTACAGGGGAGGCCAGTCAGAATGGAGGCATTACTCTCGGTCATGGATGCTAAGAGTCAACAAAAGGTCAGCATGTTAGCACTTATTTCATGTCAAAAAGGGTTAGGAACATCCATTTTCCATTTTTCCTAGCATAACTGTAGGCCAATTCTTGGCCTCGAGGCAACAGTATTGAGGACATAAAATTAACTATGCATTAGCCTACATTGAGCCAATAATGAGGCAAAACGATGTTTAACTTCACTTGAAAATGATCTGAAGCAATGTTATGCTGAGCTTTCCACATTTAAAAAATAAATTCACACTTGCAAAATGTGCCTAATGAACCTGTGAATCACACAGATAATGCTCAGTGACTCAAGCTGAATTGGAAACGTTTTGGTGGAGAGTCACAATGCATGAATATCGACAATATTACCAATATAAAGTGAATCACAATGCCCCAAGATCAAATATTGAATATAAAGCATTAGGTGGTAAGTGTACAGATAACCACCCCTATTAAAAATAAACGACAAGATTCAGGGCTGCCAAATTTGTGCAAAACTATTTGGGGCGAATTGACCCCTTGAGGGTAGCACTGAGGTGGTAGTCAGATAAATTACCTTGTTAGTACATTACAAGACTGCGTGTGTAATGAGCCACCAAGAAAGTAAATTGTAAAATAAATAAAATAAATGAATAAATAAATGGGAAAAACATGTGCACAAGTGGCTGAACTGGAAAATATTTGACTTTGGGCTTTGATACTGTGTTCTGGAAGTGTACAGAACAATGCCCATGTGAACATACTCAATATTTCAGATAATGGTCCTTACACTGGTTAAGGTCATATTCTGAATAAATATGAAATATAACAGCCAATGTGGTTTCTGCACACATTGTACTTGAAGTCCTCACTAACTATACTACTCTTTGGGAAAGATGTCAGGGTTAATGTTAGGGTTGAACAGCATTGTGTTCATTTTTGGCACTTCTGCAAAACTGATTATTGCTGACAATTGCTTTCATTCATGAGGTCAGCTATTTTCTCGGTCCAGATAATAATACAAAATTCATGGCTCTATTTACAGAGACAGACTTTTTCTGTCACTTTCTCTTTTTAATTGCTGACAGCTAGCCATCAAGCAATTTGTGACATGATGGCTTGCAAAATAGAATGTACAGATTAAAGTTTATTTCTATATTTATGTTAATGAGGCATTTCCATTGGAGGAATACCCCATGGCTTATACCTGAATGCTGGCTGATTCTACTTCTGCTTATCAGAATAATAAGGGACCTGAATAAGATCCCCTGGGATTGAAAAGTTGTCTTAAATGAAGGCGAGTAAGAAGCAGTTCAGTGTGAGCTTCCGTCATTTCACATCAGAATAAGGCGGAAACATGTTTCATGTCATCATCAAAACATCAGATAACATTGTTATATTAGTGTGCATGTAAGCATAGTCACTGTAAGACTGTAAGACAACACAGCACAGAATGTGATTAATGACTGTACATTACTGGACTAATACGCCAAGCTCAACAGCCATCTTATGATATTCTTGAAAAATGATCTCAGATACTCTGCTCTGAATCCAGCCTCCAAATCCGCAGTGAGTGATGACCGATATAGAAAACACAACATAAATGTTTTAATTACAGTACATTACTGTACATTACTGGCCTTTAGAAGCCGCTCTCAAGCAGAATGACGATGCAAACAGGACTGCAAAGAATCATCCTACTCAAGAAATCTTCAGTTAAACAAACCTTATTCATAAAACATTATTTACATTATTTTTTCCCCTCATATTTCTCCTTCTGAGTGATGGGTAATTCAGTTTGGTGCAGAGTCAGAAGACAAGGACTCAGGTCTGCCCAGTGGCAGCTAGGGAAGACACATTATGAGCCATGAAGGAATGTGAACCTACTTTTTAGAGAAAGCAAACACATTACTGGCAGGATAATATTTTCTTCAAATCAAGATGGACTGGTGAGGATCAGCCGGTCTAGCCTTGTGATACTGTAAAATCATTATTTAATAAAGAAGATGTGCCAGTTCTCAAGGCCCAGTGCACACAGTCTGACTGTTAGAGCGCCGTGCAGATGAGCCGGTCCAACAGCAAACCGAATATGGATTGAGTGCCCGTAACTTGCAGTGTGGAAGTGAACTTTTCGGGCTCCGCCATGTCGTACAATTTGGAGCCAGAGACTGGGCAATAGGGAAATGTGAAGCACTTATATGGGCATGAAGTCCACCAAGTGCAGCTCCTCCATTAAGCGTGTGAGATAGAGCAGCTCAGCCGTGACTTTCCCCATTCGTCCACTAAGTATTACCATATTGTCCGAACAACTTAAAGAAAAATCGGCACACATGAAGAAAAACACTTGACTGTGAATACCATTTCTGCTGACTTCATACCATTGTTACAGCAACGGGGGCGACATGGCTCAGGCAGTAAGAGCAGTCGTCTGGCAGTCGGAGGGTTGCCGGTTCGATCCCCGCCCGGGCGGTGTCGAAGTGTCCCTGAGCAAGACACCTAACCCCCAAATGCTCCTGACGAGCTGGTCGGTGCCTTGCATGGCAGCCAATCGCCGTCGGTGTGTGAGTGTGTGTATGAATGGGTGAATGAGAAGCATCAATTGTACAGCGCTTTGGATAAAGGCGCTATATAAATGCCAACCATTTACAGCACCACTGATTGATTGAAAGGGCTGGCTGAAACACAGCGGCGTCAAGAACAGGAAATGAGCCTCAATAACGGAGCCTGGGTTCGACCCTGTCAATGCGAGTCTGTGAGAACAGACGGGCGTGGCTGTCAGGACAGCTGGGTCCAGCGTTGGCTCCCTTCCCCAGGCAGCCATGGCCCCACAGATTCTCATTCCCCGCAAGAGATTAGAAAAATGACTTTCCAAACACCGCGAACTGGAGCGGATTACAACAGGCGCGCACCAGCAGATTAGATCAGGAAACATGCGGAGACGAGGCGGGAGAACCCACTGAATGGCGTCACGGAAATGAGAATATACGGATTTCAGCAGAAACCAGCGCAGCCACATTACCATGGACTCCACAATACACTGTAATCATATCACACTAGCTCTCCTCAATGATGAAAACCGGAATGCAGAATGGACACAGAAATAGGATTTTGTCACACCTGAAACGTACAGATACTGCTCCTGTACCTACTTCCGAATGCTGAAGATAATATATAATTGCATTTTATACTGTAAATTGCATTTCCGTCACTGATTTGATTTGGACAGTAGGAGCTGAATGGGGCGTTTGAATGGGCATCACTGCGGGCTGTACGAAGCCACATCCAGCTGGTTCTGGTCATTCTTCTGTTGTATCACTGCATCAGGGTGGACTCTCAACGCACATAAACAAGCAGCAGTCCTAGATTCTTAGTTTATATAAAAGTTATGTTTCCCTTTACCGCATTACATTAAAGTTACAGTATTTAGCTATTGTTTTTATCCAAAGCGACTTACATCAGATTAGACTAGGCAGGGGGCAATCCTCCCAGGCACAATGGGGTTAAGGGCCTTGCTCAAGGGCCCAACAGCTGTGCAAATCTTATTGTGGCTACACTGGGGCTTGAAGCACCAACCTTCCAGGTCCCAGTCATGTACCTTAGCCACAAGGCTACAGGCCGCCCCTACAATTGATTCTCAATCTCAATTGCCACAACAATAATTCACAGACAATCCTAAATCATAAATTTCAAACATGCCATTCAATATATATTCATATGACGTGGTTGAAAACCGCATGCATCCTAAAAGAACCTCAGAGGAATGGTCTACCCTCTGTATTTATGTCCTAGGTGCAATGTCCGTTATACACCCCCAGGAGGTAAGTACAGGATGGTACATTCTTTTTTAAGCATTAACGTAACAAATTCTTATCCATTTCAGTCCAATAAAAAATTAAATGCACTTAAACAGAACATAGCTCAAAAACAGGTTCTGGCCACAGTAATAGGTCACCCGATGGTCACCGATCAAATGCTAGACATTGTGAGCAGCTTGAGGTGCTACAGGGTGACATAATTGGCCGCAGCATTGCCAGAAAGTAAGGGCTTCAGTTGGCAAGGTAACCAACATCCTGCACTGACAATCTCAAGGGCTAATCCGGTGACTTCAGTCTGCCCGTCTACTCAAGACAGCCTGCCATGCAGTGGCTGGGTAGCTCAGGATATAAGGACAGGTGTGACAGTCCTAGAGTGATCACAAAGATACAACAGGAACCCAAATACAACTTGTCAGTTGGAATACCACAAATTCTACAATAACTATACATAAGTGCGATTATAAGCTTATTATAAATGCATATATACTGTTGCGAGAGACCTTACATGATTTTCTATTCCGTCTGACAAACTGTCCACTGCACTATCCACCAGCAATGGAGCTGATGGCAGAATAATCATTTGGGTTTTTTTTACACTACCACAGCCACAGATCTACCAGGCCAGCATTATTATATTACATAAATGGGAATGTCAGCTCTCAACAAATTATTGTCACCATCACATTTTTATTGGATTTTGTATAGCTTTAATAAGACAATATTGAGTTCGTATTTCTGTCTCTCAGTAACACCGACAGTTTCAGGGAAAGCACTTCAGGGGAAGGCACATTGTAAGAGAGCGCAGACTTGAAGCTTTTTCTACTTTTCTGCTGCTGTAACCAAGAACAAGGTGTTCACGAGTGTTCAAATTACTTCTTAAAGGGGTTATTCAGTTCACTCTGTCAAGGGCTATTCATTTCCCTATGTTAACATGAAATTATATCGCCGCTAACTCGCATGCCTCATGCAAATGGGCCAGACTTCATTTTATGTTTACGGTTACCTCGGCGTCATCAGGAGTGTAGACCGTACGTAATGTGTGCCAACTATTCAGGGCTGCAGACTAACTTTTTCAACTGGTCCCGCAACCATAGAAATTGGGACTCAACATTTTGACATGGCATCACACATTTTAGTTCTATATACCCTCCCCCATGCCAGCCTGTCTGTCAGCCATCAACACAACTCCATCTGCACACCCTCCAATGCTGCTAGTCAAGCTAAAAATATCATAGCAAACAGGAAACACATCAGTGTGTGACATCAAAAGAATGAATTCATATTTTATATACTATTAATTGCTTGCTTTGTTATTTATTTAGCCAATTTAAACTAATAAACTGAAAAACAGAAAGATGATATTGCACATCTGCATTGAAAGTAGGGCATTTTTATTTATCAAAATAAATTGCACAATAGACAGAGTGCACAGATTGAACCATTCAGAACAAATCACACTCATAAAATATAAAACACTATTGCATGATAACAAAGAAACAATGCGCACAACTCCAGCTAAACTGGCCCGTTTTCACGCCCTTCCAATTATCATAGGCTGCCATGTTATTTTCCGACTGTAGTTTTATTTATTACGGCTTATTTATCTTTATTCGTTGTCATTTATTTGTTGACTTTGTGTGGATTTGCTTTTGATTACAGAACATTCCCACCAATTTCTGCATGGAAGATTGAAGCGCTTGAACCTTAATCACTAATATAGTTCCATTCATTTGAGCCTCTAAATAAGCAAACTTTGAAAGGACGCAAAATGTAAAGGCATGCCAAACCATCATTGGACGCATCTCAAGCTGAGCAAGTGCTATTGAGCGTTTTTAACATACAGATTTTTGTACTTTTTTCCCCCCACTATGTGAAATCTCTCCATATACTACTGACTCATTCTACAGGGCAGTTGACATGCACAATCACTGGATGTTAGAGGGTCTCAATCTACACCCCATGGCAATTCTGCCATTGCTTAGCCTGGAGGTGGTGCTATCGTCTACCACAATCCTGATATTCTGCACTTTCAAAGGTCATAACATTTCACCAATTTTCCCCAGAGACAAGAAACAGCATGCGGTTTCCCAGACTAGACAGAACGCTGTAACCCACAGCCCTGTACCACTGATGCGTGCTTCTGCCCCTCCATCACCAGCTGTGGCTATCCCTGCTATCTGCTATTGATTCAAAATCATCTTTAAATATTTTAGCAACATTTAGCTACACCGCACAACCTGAAGATGACCGTAGAGTGATAAACCATTTTGTTCAACAGCAAATGCAGTTAATAACTGTGCACCAGTAAGAGAAATTGCTCTTCACTTTTGTCTGTGCAATGCCTTGATAATGCTAATTAAATGCCCAACAATCTTCAGTATAAGCTAGTGCTTTAATCATCTTGTACTTCCAAATTGGGACTTCCAAATATATTGATATTGGAGAAAACTTTCAATGTAAATGTGACATGTAAAACACCTGAATAATGAGCCATTAATATCGGTCATATCTAGGAATATGTGCAGTCTTTAGATTAGTGATACACTTTATAGAACAGGACCCAGAAACCAACCAATACAGCGTCAGAACAGCACACACGAACCAAACTTGTACGGTTCTCTACAGGTACAAATCTGTAACAACAACAAGAAGGAGCGTGTGACTCCACTCAGTTCCCCGTGCCAGCATCACTCAACACGTCACCCACTGCGCTGACCCTAACGTGTCTGCATCCTGTGACCACGCGGCCGCCCGCCCCGCTGTCCTCACTTCCCGCTGTCACAGGGTGGAAATCTCCCTCCACAGGGGGGAAGCCAAAAGAGACAGAGCTTCAGAGCCACCCAACACTCTGCAGAGTGGACCACTCACAGCAAGCAAGCCATTCCTCAACACAAAGAATACTTTTTTTTCTTTGTATGCCACTTACAAATACAGCCAGACAGCAAACACTCTTAATGAAAAACATTTCTAGGGGTGGGAGAAAGGGGGGCCCCATCAAACGTTAAACTGCAGATCGTAATGAAATAAATTTCTCCTACCTCACCATTCTGGTCGGAGCTTGTCTGAGCCGGTAGCTCAGAGTAATCCACGATCAGTGCAGTTACACAAGGAAGGGTGGGGGGGGGTGGTGGAGGGGCAGGGAGTGTTGGAGAGCTCACTGTGGGAGGGGGAGGTGGGGGGGGGTGTTTAATCTGGGATTTGGATGAGCGTGGGCTGTCCTGGTAGGAGCTGCAGCCAGAGTCAGCCTCGGAGCGACAGCCTCTCCCAGAGATGGACGTGATTGAGCGTTACCAAAACAGGAAAAAAAAAAACTCATCTGACGCAAGAGTGACAGGAGACGCACGAGTCTGTATTAAAAACACACGTCTGCAGTCACAATACAGCACAGAAGATGTACAATTTGAATGCGGCAAAGAGACCTGACAGAAAAAAAAGACTGGGCAAAGAAAATTTCGTGGAAAAAGGTGTCTTCACAAACAGCCCTGTGTAAATGTGCTGTTGTACCCTTAATGCCAACGCTATCCATTACATTAAATGTGGACATAAAAGCGATATATTTTTTGTTCAATCTATGTTGTTCATTACTGAACTGTTGATATCAGTCCCTGGGGAGATGATTGGAGGAAAATTGTATAATGTAGATAGAGCACATATTGATCAGGGTATAAAGTGCTGGTCCACTGATGCAATGCATCAACAGTCCAACATCCACACCCACAAAACAGATGGTCTGTGAGAATTTCTTCCCAGAATCACATTCACTGAACTACCAGTGTGCAGCAGGGATGAGAAAAATGAACAGTTTTACCGACAGCGCTTCTGCACATCACCATGTCGGTTTGTGTCAAAAGTCCTTACCCCCCTCCCCCCCTCCCCCCCTCCCTGTGACACGTCACTCAGCACGGCCTCAGTAAAAGACACCCTGTAGCCGAGCCCCCTGGTTCCCAAACACTGGTCTGTGAACCAGCGCCAGTCGCTATCAAAACATTACCAGCAGACCCCAGCAATTACACTTAGTCATAATAAAAATGCATGATGTTGTTGAACTTAGAATGTGCGGTGGTCCCTGAGACTACTGGTCCACAGGCCAAAAAGGTTTGGGAACCACACAGGCCAAGCCATTCAATATTAGGCCTACATCTCTCCTCTGCACACAAAACACTTTACTGCTAACATCCAGCATTCCATATAATATCTGTTTTCTGGGAAAAACATATTTTAAAAAAAAATAATAATCTTATGCATTTTTTACTTTTAGGGGGAAAGTATTGTGCTTGTAAGCCAGTGACTGATATATGACCAACTGGACGAGAAAATACTGCCTGAGATTCGGACGACAGTTCTTCACTTTCAACTAAATTAAAGAGGACACAAAAAATTTTAAAATAAGTAAGAAAAGGAACTAAAAAAACATGGAAACAAAAACACACCGCAACAACATATACTGTATCATACCTCAGCAGACCACAAATTCTACATCCACATACCCTAATCAATTATGAAAGCAATCAAGTGACAGTATCATCTAAATAATCAGAGAATGTTTAATGATTCTATAAAAGACTTTGAGTACCCCATTAAATGTAACACCACACTGTCAATGTTCAAATCTGCAAGCTATTCACACTCTCAGCATTGTGAGTGCTTTCTGAGCATCAGGCCATGTCTCCAGTTCCACTTAAAACAATTTAATGAAATAATATAAAATCTTTTACAAAATGCTTAACACAGTTCATATGAAAAAAGATTGAAATGCTAGAATTAACATCAATAAAGGAACAAAGAATTCAGCAACACCAAAAAAGCAAAACAAATGATGCATGCATGTTTAGAGCAGGCGGCACGGATGGTGCAGTGGGTAGCACTGCCGCCTCACAGCAAGGTTTGAATCCCCGTCGGCCGGGGCCTCTCTGTGTGGAGTTTGCATGTTCTCCCCGTGTTTGCATGGGTTTCCTCCGGGTACTCCGGTTTCCTCCCACAGTCTAAAGACATGCAGGTCAGGCTGATTGGAGAGTCTAAATTGCCCGTAGGTATGAGTGTGTGAGTGAATGGTGTGTGTGCCCTGCGATGGACTGGCGACCTGTCCAGGGTGTATTCCTGCCTTTCGCCCAATGTATGCTGGGATAGGCTCCAGCCCCCTGCGACCCTGTTCAGGATAAGCGGGTTAGGATAATGAATGAATGAATGAATGTTCAGAGCAAATAAAAGAATGTGGCTAAAAATGTAAAGGGTGTATAAAAAAGTGCATGTAAAATGTATATTGTCTGTACCAGGGATATCAGAGCTGTTTTGCAATAATATAATGATATTTTTAGGACAAGTCGACCAGCTGGTCCAGGCTCTGGTGTTAAGATGAACCCGTATTCAATGTGATTGTACGTCATTGATTGCTCCATTTTTAGATTTTTTGCATAGACACAAATCAAAATCATGGGTGGATTTATGAACGCATAGCATTTTGGGAATTACAATGACAGAATCAGCCTACATTATAGAACGTGTGTGGCTGCCCCAGTGGCACAAAAGGATAGATGGATATCTAGAATTTATTTACAAATATTTCAATGACAAAAAGTGGGCCAGTTAAAGTGAAGACCAGACCCTCTGAGATCATAAAAGGGGACCTGACCTGACATTACCACCTCACCAAACACGCATCAAGTTCCCCCAAGCTACCATCAGTAAGAGATGTCCACAAGGTTGCAGGTTCAATTCCCAGATAGGTCACTGCTGTTGTACCCTTGAGTACAGTACTTACAGGACTTAATCAAATTAGCTGCAGTGTGCTGATCATCCAGCTGTATAAATGGATACCGTGTAAGAAATGCAAAAATAAGCTGTGCAAGCTGCTCTTAATAAGAGTCTTTGCTAATTGCCTGTGATGTAATGTAATGTAATGTCCGCTAACAGGGGCTGGCTTTTATACACTGAGCAGTCGATGTGGAAAATGGCTGAAGGGAGAGGGAGTTTGAGGTTTAATCTGCTGCAGTGCACTCTGCACGGAGGCCAGTGGCGTGCCACTGCTCTCACTCGAGAAGCACAACTGGCGATTCCAACTTGGGAGGGAGGAGGGCGGGGGAATGACATTTTTAATGAATTATTAAACGGTTAGACACTGCTCAGCATTTTAAACATGTTTTAAAGATCCAATTTCCAGGGCAAGCTCTTAAACCCAAATTCCAGCTCCATCAGGAAACTGATGTTCATATCTTGTCAATCAATTATGTTTTTTTAAAAATCGGACGCATTGATGGATCGAAGCGTTTGTGATGGCCTCAGCACTTATCCTTGGCTGAACTCCCAACTAGCCACTCTCATTCTGCAATCTACTCACCCCCTCCCAACCCCCCATCTGACTGCACTGATCACTGTAATTTAATCTTTGCCTTGCCTTTAAAACGTGTACTGTAATGGCATTTCTAGTGAAAAATGAGTGGTGTGCATTTTCACCACTTCTGTATCTGTTAGATGGAGAACAGAATTCACCCTCTGTCGAACACCTTCATATCCCAGGAATAAAGCAGCTACACTATAATTGTACAATAATTGTTATTGCCACACAAATGTGTGTCCTTCTATAATGTAGTTATTATATGAAATCGGCCTCCTTGATGCAAAAAAAAAAAAAAAACTTTCAATTCCTGAATTGCATGCAGTAATACATCAGTACAATGGGTTCCTGAACAAACACGCATTCAGGATACTTCTCCAGTTCCAGAACTCAAATGGCTTTGCTTACAGAAACTTTAACTGTATGGGAGGCGCCCCTTTGGCTATGCTCATCCTAGCATGCCTCTCAGGCTGTTTGTTGAGTGATTTATCCCCAGACATCCCAGCCATGTATTTTACAGTGGCCTCGCTCAACCTGGCAGTATGGGCAGCAGGTGTCCAAGAGACCGCCCTGTTCTGGGTACTACTCAGTACTAGGTAGTACCCAGGTATTGTAAGTACTATGTATTGTACTGCATACAACAACAACCATGTAGGCGTGGCTGGACAGGATTGGCACAGCTACAGAAATAGCATCCCACCTAATTGTGAATGCCCCTCTACTATAGGTCCTAAGCAACTCTGGCTACTCCAGCCCCAATATATGGATATTTCTGACTATGCTGCAAAAAAAAAAAACGGAACTAGAGGATTACAGGCTGGAGCAGATTCCACACTCCCATCCCTGGGCGATGCTAGAGTCAACCGTGTGCTTCACCCAGCAGGGCTGCTGGCCACAGTTGGCACCAGCACGGTCCAGACTCAGAAATAGACTGT
The DNA here is from genome assembly GCF_963514075.1 of Conger conger. Lineage (NCBI taxonomy): Eukaryota > Metazoa > Chordata > Actinopteri > Anguilliformes > Congridae > Conger > Conger conger. The sequence goes on from NC_083769.1 coordinate 39,601,829, forward strand.
GGTGCCCACACCAGAGCTTTCCTACGCTTTACTGAGCTTCTCCGGTGGACTGGAACCTATTATTACTCTCAAAAAGTGCAAACCCCAACTTCTAGACCTCTTGGTTGGCTCAAATACAGCAGGCAAGATCAATCGAGCACAGAAATTCGAATCCAAGGCAATTACATAATGAATTTGAGATAATGAAGTCTCGCCCATACCAGGGGCGGCATGGATGGTGCAGTGGGTAGCACTGTCGCCTCACAGCAAGGGGGGTCCAGGGTTCGAATCCCGGCCTCTCTGTGCAGAGTTTGCATGCTCGCATGGGTTTCCTCCGGGTGCTCCAGTTTTCTCCCACAGTCCAAAGACATGCAGGTTAGGCTGATTGGATTCACTCCCGTATGTGTGAGTGAATGGTGTGTGTGCCCTGCGCTGAACTGGCGACCTGTCCAGGGTGTATTCCTGCCTTTGAGAATTTAGCCCCCTGAATTTCGCTGTAATTCTTCAGCAGAAAGTATATCTAACAACATATTCCACTTATTACTTCATGGATGTATAAATTACTTGAATGATTATACTACGCTGTATGCATACCTAATAGGATTAGTCATTATAATGATAGGTCTAAACACATTTTATGGACTATTTTCCCTGTAAAACTAAATAGAAATTAGAACTATTATTTCAATTACTAAGATGAACTTGAAAAATATAACAACAGCTGGCTGTGGGTGGTCTCTTATTGAACAACTTAGTCATTATTCTGTGTTGGTTGGGCAGATGGGAGTGTTATTTCAAAAATGAATCATTCAAGAAGTAAATACTAGCTATACCCAGAAAAAAAAAAAAAAAAAAAAAAAAAACTGAGAATATGAATAGAAGCAGGGCTCTAGAGTGCTCCCGATTCCCAGTGCTATGTGCCAACTGAAAAAATTATTTAACTTCTTGGTGCTTCTACTAGGAACACATTTACAAACTGGGAGCCATTAGTGTGCTCCTAACTTTTTCCACTCGATGCACATATGCTCCTTGGAATTTATATTTAAACTTAGAGCCCTGATAAGCAGACCATTCACAGTATATTGTCAGGGCTGGTAGAATTTAACTTTCCTGCGCAGTAGTTCCAGTAGTAGATGAGAGCTGTCCTTGGCATGTCAACACAGTGAAACTCTGAAGTGCTGCTTATTTCCCTAAACAGCAGATTGATTGATTAGGCCTTTATGCTGGCCTGGAGCGACAGCCTGGATCCTGGATGTAGCACTGCATTAATGCCCTGAAATGTACCTCCACCCCCCCCCTCCATCCCATCCGGTCCCCATCCAAACTGCCCCAGCCATGAGGCATTAGGGCAAAGCCATCTCACCTGGGTGCACTTGCATTTCATGCAAGAATTGTTTTTTTCTTTTTCTTTTTTTAAATACCCCAATGACGAATTGAAATGTGGTTCATAATTTAAAGCTTTACTTACAGGATTCCAACATTCCGCTCGTCTGCAAAGACATTGATTTCCAGTCTCTAGCTGCCTGTTATACATGGATTTCTTAGTTTTAAGAAACATAATAAAAACAAATGATGTATTCACTGTTCCCCAGAGTCCTGCGGATTGATTCTCAGGTTAAAAGGTCCCAGACTCCAGTATAAAGTCACAGGGACTGTAGTGTTGATACCTACAGTATAGTCGGATTTCTAATCATCAAGTAGGCCAACGGTCAAGCATTCTAATGAAACCTGGCACTGTTTTCTGCCACAACTATTCTCCAAACCCCTGGCCAAATTCCAGGTACTAACATCAAAGGTCAAAGTCAAAAAGGTTCTCGATAAATCATTTGACTTGCATCTCCAACTTCAGCACTTCTGCATGGATTTGAATTAAATCATACGCATTGCCTGTTCTTTAAAAACTCTCCTTCAACTCATCTAAAAATCAATCTGTTTGTTCTGAATTCTCCCACTTAACGATTCGATGTAACTGAAGATTTACTTGATTCACATTACAACTTAGCCTTAGTCTTTCTTTCAAATTTAAATCAAAGCGGACTTATTTTGAGAGTTGTCACCGCCAGGACCACCCATACAGTTAATCAACTGCATATTCTTGAACTGATCCCTTATTGTAAAGTCAACTTTGTTCTGGACTTACTCTATCATTCTTGCACCTGCATAACCAACAACAACCTATAAGGTCCTGACCAACACACTCACAGGTCCCATCCACACAGTGTATGTAGGCATACCCTTTTATATACTGTGTACATTCAAAAATAACACATATACAACCATGCATGCACTTTACCAGTTAATCCAGTTAAATATAGGGCATATGGATGCAGTTAAATTAGTGACTTCCACAGAGTATTTTGTGAAACTGTGCAACACAATGACGGTAGCTCAAGTGCTTTAAGTTGTTAAAGATTGTATGTATAGACAATTTATTACTGTTATTATTATTATTATTATTATTATTATTCATTTATTTTTTTAGTGGATGGATGATACCAAGCTAACTGTATGGAAATGTAAAAACAACTCCACAGTTAACAGAAGCAAGCCACTAAGTCTTTATCCTACCTACTATGCAGGCATTACATCAAGGTAAGAATTAGGCCTTCTTCACCATATCAGCCATAGATATCCATGAAAGATGCTTCCTTAAGCCCCACTGGAGTCATATCTTCCCAAATAAAGTCAAAACGTCTACAATATGCAAAGGACAAATGCCAAGATGTAAAACAAATCATTTGCAACGGAGAGGTGTACAGAACGGTGGCTGATGTAATCGGTCTCTGTGATGAAGGCCTAATCTATCACTGGCTAACCTGAACTACAGTATATATCAGACTATTATTTACGTGTGCTTCTGTCAGTGGCAGTCAAACACACTATTTTTATTTAATTCAATTTACATCAAACTGTATTTGTATACCAAAGCAGGGTTAGTTTTCTAAGCGCAAATAAATCGAGAGCGTTTCCGCTTCAGAAAAAAACACAGATGGTCAATTTACATTAAAGTTAATGATCATATTATTGCATGCTTAATGGATGCTTATGTATGTGCAGTGCTCTTAAAACCAATCAGCCCTGCACTTAGTTCATAAATGCGCGCACCGCGAAAAACAATAAACACAACTCGCACGTGTATATGACGAAGTTCCACAAAACAGCGGTAAGAAGCAGGCAGATTGAGTACAGCGCACCCAGTCAGGCAGTAGATGGTAGCTATCCACACATCGTGCATAACATTAAGAGATCAAATATCTTAATCGGAGTAAAATGAATTGCTTCTCGTCACTGTTATAACACTCGTGACTTTCATGCCACATCGTGTAACAGTCGATAGCTGCAGTAGACATAACGGGGAGAAAACGAAATAATCCCACGCACATTATGCAGCAACCACAGCACATAAGAGATGCAATTCCCATTCATTACAGTATGTTTGAAAGCAGCAAGATCGTAAATAAATGTTTGGTTAAACAGCTGGGACCGGGGGAGAAACATGCGCCTGGAGTAACGCATATACTTCACTTGCTATGTGTGTACTTGTGTACGAGTGTACTTAAGTATGTAAAACACTCGAAGTTCGACGCACCACATGCAATCACCTCACTGGCTTACCTACGAGACGTCATCGCAGTCTCCCAAAACTGTCAAATTCCTGAGATGGGGCAAATTTTGAAAAAAAAAAGTTGCCTACAATCCGCCCCCCCCCTTTCACAGCCAAGTCCGTCTTTTATGTTTGAGCGCGTGCTGAACAATGCACAACTCAGATAACCTACCACAATCATAGACCCCGCCCCCAACGTCCACCGCAGAAAATTTAAACGGACAGCACTGTGCAGGGCGGCGTGTTACATTTGCGGGATAAGCATACATTTTACAGTAGCATGATAATGCAGTGGTAATGGTTAGTATTGCTCACCAGCGCTGATTGATCAGGCAGTTGATACGGTTACGAATGATCAGGTAACCTGAAATAGGTAGGCCTAATATATTTTGCGCAAAATGTTGAGCTATATATATATAAATTGTACATAATCTATTCCCTAGTGATGAACTGTAGTGCTAAAATTACAGCAAAAATTTCACGTCCCACGTAATTCGTGCTGCAGTGCTCTCCGTGAGCATTTACGCATTTAAGAGCTCGGCTACAATCACACTGGTTTTGACCCTCGCATCCTTGACATGCGTTTAAAAGCTTTTGTATTTTGTACTTCAAGTAGCCCTTTTCTCATGGCATTTGGGTGGGAGGCGAGTGAGTATACACCATACGTATACAGCTGAAGGGGCATATCCCACACCAGAGCACCAGAGTTTGGCACTCGTTCAGATATTCCAAATAAATTATTCCAGATTACAATAATTCCAAATAATTTTAATTAATTTAAATAATCCGAAATTCATTCATCACATTAAAATAAACATTAACATGTAACCTCTGACCTCACACAGTAAAGCTCCAAACATGGGTTGTTTTGGGTTTTTATCTTACCTCCTCATCTCATTATTTTAGAGCTATGCATTATTGATTCCATTCCTTCACACGCATCACAAGTCTGCACTACAAATTTCCAGTCAAGATGGATACTTACTGTATCTGGCAGTGGAATATTTTTGGCTGTCCCTATTTAGAGCTTATTTCAAAATTTGTAATGTCACCTGCCCTCCTCAATTCATTAATCCAACTGTCAGCTATTTCTTGTATGAACAATCTCCCTCCCCAGATAGACATTTCCATCCAATTGACAGTAATGTATATTTTTCAAGATGGCTGATAGCTGTGGTGCCAGGAGCCTGCAGGGGAGGTTATCTGAAGTGTAGCTCAATGTTTCCTCTCCTTATCCCCAGAGCTTAGCTAGGTAGCTACAGGTACTTGTATGCTTTGAGTAGGAAGGATGGCTTCCCAGATCAAGCCAGCAATTCCAGGCCAGCCAACATATGAAAACTGTTTTGCGACAGTTATTGTGCATAATATCTGTCCATAAAATGATTATACATATATATATATATATATATATATATATATATATATATATATATATATATATATATATAATCAAATTAAAGGGGCATATTGGGCACTCAGGCCAAATGGGCAGGTGCTGAGGCTTCTGCATTGGCCAGCTCATGTATCGTTCTCAAGATGGCTGACAGCGAAGGTGTTAGAGGCCTGCAGGGAGGTTATCGGAAGTGTTGCTCGCTGTTTCTTTGCATTAACCCCAGAGGTCAGCTAGGTCGCAACAGGTATCTGTCTACTTTGAGTAGGAAGGATGACTTCACGTTCATAATGTAGATAACAGAAGCAGCTCACCGTCATTAGCTCTGGCAGTAAGAGCAAGTCGGCAATCGGAGGGTTGCTGGTTTGATCTCCCACTATGGGTGTGTCGAAGTGTCCCTGAGTAAGACACCTAACCCCCAAATGCTCCTGACGAGCTGGTTGGTGCCTTGCACGGTAGCCAATTGCTGTTAGTGTGTGAGTGTGTGTATGAACGGGTGAATAAGAAGCGTCAATTGTACAGCGCATTTGATAAAGGCGCTATACAAATGCCTTTACAAAGTTTTATACAGTATGCAGCTGGCTAGCAACCTAAAAACATGTTATGAAAACAAGCAACTCTGTGGCAGTTCACTTACATTGAAACTAATAAAGTGGAGCTAGCTATTTATCCATTTAAACAGGACCATCTGTAACATTAGCAATACCAGAAGGTAACATTCCGAGCCTAATGGTTCTTCATCAGACTCTTCATCAAGTCTGATGAAGAGCCATTAGGCTTGAGATGTTATTTTCAGGTGTTAATAAATTAATGTTATTTTCGGAATGTATACAGCATGCAGACTCTTCCTCTCTTGCTCAAGTCACACATTTTTCAGTGTGGCACCTGTCTTAAGTTATGGATGTGTGTATACTTTCTGTTACCCCATCAATACGATAGCTAGATGGTCTGCGACAATGTTTGACAATGCAAGAATGAGGGAAAGGGAGAACAGAAATGCAATTTGCTGTTCATTGCCAGTTTCCAGTGCTATGGCCGTCTGATACAAACGAGGTTGTGCTGAAATACACAGTTGCTCACAGTGGGTGGGAATGCCTATATGAACAAGCCTTGAAAACCAGTGACATCATTCCTTATTCTCAGCAAGATTACAGCAAGCACAGCAAAGCCACGTTTGGTTAAATGAGCTCCTCTTCTGTTCCCTATATTGATCAATATGAACTACAGGATTCTTGTTCAATTCAATTCCCATATGCATGCAAGCGCACACACACAATATTAATTGGTTATTTAGGTAGGGGATGCACACAAATAGCTACTCTTTTCAATTTTGTCTGAGGTTTTTTTTCTATTGCAAAATATTTACCAGCCAGCGTGAAAGCAGCCTTTAGTTTGGCAGCTGCTCAGCAAGCGCCCGTATTTGAGGACAGCGTGCGCGTGGCTAGTGATTTCACGGATGCATTGACGTCACCGGTCTCTGCTAATCACAGAGGTTAATCTGCCAGGGGGAGGGGGAGGGTGGTTATGCAATTGTCTGAAGGGGGGGGGGGGGGGTTGAACTGTGGAATTACAGCATTGACTTTTACTACTAGACTGAGCGTCGAACAAGAGCACAGCGGCAAATAAACATTACATCAGTTACCCAATATTGAGGAATTTAGTTGTGCTATATTCAGTGTCAGTGCGCATAATCCTCTTACACCTGCACTGTACTAAATGTGTACCTTACGAAACGCTCACTTCTATGATAAATGAAACATTCACCACAGTTTTCCACCGGAACTCAATTCATTTTTTTTTTTCCATTATAGGATAGGCCTGCCTGACTGGAACCTGGTTCATAAAGTTTACTTTGTTAAATGGGAACCCAAGCAAACTTTATAAATGCTACAGGATGCATTATTCGTCATTCATTGATTTGGTTTGGGGTACATTTTTTAATCTCTGCAGGAAAGTACTGGGGTGGCAGAAGAGATAAACAGCAGTAAGAATGAGGAATAGTATTTTCTCCATGGGAAATGATTTCTCAATGATACATTATAGTCTCGATAGAGTTTACAGAGAATGGTGCAATAAAAAAAACATCCAGGGAGCGGCATTTATGTGGGCGAGAATGTTTTGTTAATGAGAAATCAGAGGAGAATGACTTTCCAGGTTAACAGAAAAGTCACATATTGAATTGTTGCTGACTCAGTGCATCACTTCATGGCCACAGACAACCCTTTACCTAGACGCTACCATGTCATTACATGTTATTTGGCTGACTCTTTTAGCCAGCCTTGACAGCTGATGTCAAGTTTAAGCAGGAGCAATGCGGAGTTATGGGCCTTGCTCAAGGGCCCAACGGGGATCGGGGATCGAACCACCAACATTGTGAGTGCCACTCATGCACCTTAACCACTATGCTACAGGCTGCCCATGTCATGATGCGTTCCACAAACAAGACGGTTCCACAAATGGGGGATGAGGTGGCAGAGAAGGGCCACACCGCAGCGTGCAGGTACGCTGTGCATGAGGTGAGATTTGGGGTCACGGGGAAGTCACAGAAAAGAGAGACGGAGGCTGGGTTTCTTTACAGTTTATTTCATGGTGGTTGGAACACAAGACACACGTAATAAAGTTAGTCATGGGAATGTCATGCCACAATTGTTCTGTGCACTGTCCTTCAGGTATGTGTCAATCAGAATTAGTTTACATGTACAGTACGAAGGCCAGACAGGGAATCCACAGGAGACACAAATTAAGAACAGAAAAAAGTGTGGCGTACTGCCTTTGTCCACAAATGTGACCTCAAAGACACTCTGAGCTTAATTATTACTAACATAAATATCACCATCATGTATTATTTTACATTATGTGGATGGAACCAATTTACAGTCTAAAGTAAGAGCGCAGAAATGCATGGATACAGCTCTCACCGGTGTCTGGTGATCTGTAGGTTTTAAGGCAATTCTTAAGTTTTCATCCAGACATTTTTTTTCTTTTTTATTGTTGTTGGGTCATTTTGTTTTTAGTTTTGCCCGGGTCTTTTCATGAACCCAAATGATGTGTTGATTTGTCATCTGATCCAAATAGCCTTCAAATGCACATTTCAATTTATGCACAGCCATTGCTGTTACATGATAAAGAGAGACTGAAAAAAGACAAACAAAAATAATGTGTGAAAATAATTAAATTAGGTTTAGCTACATTTCCTAGCCTGCAATGTTTATTTTAAAAGTGTACATGTGTACAGTTGAGTGCAGGGGCTGCTTAGCTCCTCGTAGCTGATGCACAGATCACAGGCTCCTTGGCTAACATTATGAGACATAATGAGAACCCCCCTCAATAACACTCAAAATATAGATACATAAATATATTTTTACCCCTCCCCCCTCCACTGAGACATAGAAACATTAACATAAGCTTAGTGTATTCTCCAGGACAAGTTAGACTTTGTTCCAGTGTATAATACTAAAAAAAGACCTCCACAATTACACATTGCTAATTTACACTTCAAATTGCAGGGCTGTACAAAAATGATCTCTCATGGGGGGAAATAAAAAATATATTTCATAATAAAACATGAATACCCTTTTACAGGACCATTGAATCTACTACATACAAGCATGTGTAATTTCTTTTTTTTTTTTTGTCTTTCACTGTTAGAATATTACTTTAAAATCAATCTGAACGCGTATTTCAGTCAAAAAGCACACTTTGGGCCAACAGAACACATTCCATTGCATTTATATTCATACAAGTTATAAAATCATCATCTTCACAATACAAACCCATGCATTATTATTTTAATGTGTTGTAATCATTATCAGTTTGACTATATTTGCACTGTTTTAGGGCCCAGGTCAGAGGATGCAGGGGTCTAGCTGTAACAAGTTCTCAGTTTATTTCCAAAGCAAGTGCTTTTGAAATGCAGATGTCTTTAGAAAAATAAAATAAGTTCCATACAGTTTTAAAAATGTGACATTCTCATTCTTATTTTCTGCCTTCCCCTTTTGAAGTTCTGCACGTCACGCTTTCTTCCTCTTGTTTCTTTCCACTTCAAACTGTGCTACAGCACCTCCTTGTGGTGTGATGGTATGAGAACTTTTGGCACAATTTAATGAAGAAGAAATCAAAAGAAAATTAAGAAAAATATAAATAAGAAAGCAGTGTTTCCTTCCTTAAATATGGTGTCAAGCATGCAGATAAAATGCCATAAATCTCAAATATTTAGAAATACACAATGTTTCCTTTGAAATGTATGCCACCAGAATGATATTCTTTTCTGAGCAAAAGACGATATGCACTATTCGGAGAAAGGAAATCCAGACCCGATTAACATGAATTCTAACGGCAGCATGCAACAACTGAGCTCTCCCTATTTATAAAATATGATACGCAAAATATCAGTGACAAAGATCCCAAAACAAACTGTACGTAACATATTCACAGTTTCAGGTATTTTCTTTATAGTCAATACATTATTATTATTTTTTTAAATAAAACGACGAATAAAAGATTAATGCATATTTTGTGATATGTGATTTTTTTTTCTCGAATGGTTGTGATTTTGGCTTCAAAGATCTATAATGAATGGGATTGAAAATACGCATAAAAATATATACTGTATTTATAGATATTTATAAGGTTAGTTATGTGGATAATAGGAGGGGCATGACTGCTGTATGTGGTAAGTGGGACACGATGGGGGCATCCATTCCAAGAAAGCTGATTCTTCTGCTACAGCTAAATCACCTCTGCACTTTCCTTCAGGGAGCACAAATCCCAACAATACTTCTACGTTTGTCACAAGTGATGCTTCCTTTTCTTGCTGTGAGGCTGAGGTCAAAACATTAGTCTACAGTATATGATCTCAAAATGGAGATTGCTCATCTGCAGCACCTGCTCACAGTGTAATACGTGGAGACTGCGGTCACAAAAGCCAAAGAGAAATCTATGGCACCAGAAGAAGGCAAAATGGACGACAATGGCACCAATGTCTTTCGCCACAATTCAAGTAATGAGCATGGTTTTCTTGAAGACGACAAAAATTAATATACATAACCTTTTTTGTGTTTCTTGACACCATGTGTACATTTGGAGAAGGGTTTTTTTTTTTTAATGTAAGGAGGGATGGGTGGAAAAAAAGAAACAAAATATATAACAAAAAACAAAACAAAAAAAACAAAACAATGTATTTCCAATACAAAAGCAATGAAAAGTATACAAAAATAGAAAATAATTACAGCAGTAGACATGGCATCGGTGGGGAGGTGGCTCCAGGCTATTTGGCGGAGCAGTGTAGGATTTTGGGATTGTTTAAGGCGTCCTCCACCAGGTGAAGGTCCATGCCATCCACAGTCACGTCCTTCACACAGCCAACAAAACCTGTGCTGTAGGCCTTGGGCAGTCTGCGCGCCACCGACGACTCCTCCAAGCCACCTGGGGGCGATAGAGCACAGATAATTACTTTTTTTTTAACGGGGAGACTGGAGGCTTAGTCAACAGACAGAACATTCTGGAACATTTATTTACATTCTGTGTGTGGAACGGTAAGTTCACTCAACGGCTTGCAAAACCTTTGCCACACTCATCCAGAGAAATGGAAAGAACTGGAATGCTACTTGGATCTGAGCTAGCGACGGGAAGAGTAACAGGTGCTCTTTGGCAGGCGGGTACAACAGTACTTGAAAAATACCGGAGATATCCATTGCCAACAATGTGAAAACATGGGGGAGTATAAGCATGGATCCCAAAACAGAATGCAAGGCACTCTAACTGCAGGCGGAGAAGGAGCCTGGTCCTGAGGAGATGTGTCATTGGGAGGAAAACCAGGTTGTGGTGGTAGTGTATCTAATTGGCCACAGTATGAAGGCCTCACAACTGTCATTCCTGCCATCTCTGCAATGTTCTGCTTCTGAACGTTCAGTTCAGTCCTGTTCCGGTTTTAGGTGGCTAAAGTCATAAATACACGCGCGCGCGGTGGCAGGTAGAAGGTCTGAGATGTGTTGTAGGCGATCGGGAATGAAACGGCTGAAGTTTAAGGAAAGGACAGCCGATGCTGTGGGTGTGGGCTGGCGATGGACACGCACAGACCGTTCCTTTCACCGTCAGACAAAGAGATGAAACGCCGCTCACGCACACACCCACCCAGCTCCTGCGTGCGACTCCAACGCACACAGCGCCGAGAGCTGTTTAACTCACTCGGGGGTCCCTGTCATCGGATATTACAACACCCTCTCCCTCCCTCTCTCTCTCTCTCTCTCCCTCTCCCTCTCTCCCTCTCTCTCTCACACTCTCTCTCTTTCTCTCTCACACTCTCTCTCTCTCTCTCTCTCACACTCTCTCTCTCTCTCTCCCTCCCTCTCTCTCTCTCTCACACTCTCTCTCTCACACTCTCTCTCTCTCCCTCTCTCTCCCTCCCTCTCTCTCCCTCTCTCTCACTCTCTCTCTCTCTCACTCTCTCTCTCTCTCCCTCTCTCTCCTCTCTCTCCCTCTCTCTCTCCCTCACTCTCTCACTCTCTCTCTCTCTCACCACCTCCTCGTCTCTTTCTCGCTCTCCCTCTCTGTGTGTACGAGCGCAGAGATCTCTTTTTATCCTAAATTAAGCACCGGCAGCTGAGTTTCTCGCTCTTTTCCTGCCCTTCCTCTTTTAAACGGGATTGCGTGTCGGGGACTGTGGGAGCGCCAGGGCTCATTGTGCAGGGTTACGGCAGAATAAGTAAATAAATAATGAGAAATGAAAGAGGCCATTTACAGAAGTGGCTCTTCAAATGAGTGCTCCTCCAGGGTAATGTATTCTATAGCTGTGGGGCACCAGCTACACCTGTTCCAGCCGACAGCAGCTCAGCAGTGCCTATCCTCCCTGAACGTACTGTTCAGTACACACACGCGCACACACACACACACACACACACACACACACACACACGCGCACACACACACACACCACCACACACACATACAAATACAAACACGCACACAGACACAAACACACACACACACGCACACTACACACAAGCACCACACATACACAGCAACACGCATGCAAATACAAACACATACATGCAATACAAAACACACACACACGCGCACACACACACACACACACACGCACACTACACACATAAAACACATACACACCATACAAATATGCAGATACACACACAAACACACCACACACACACACACCCACACCCACACCACACACGGACACAGGTACACTCACATACACAAACATGCACATAGACACACTCAAAAACACACTATAAACACACACATATGCTATCACACACACACACACACACACACATTTAAAGAGACTCTTTGTTTCGTTTAGCTTTTAATTGAAGCAACGATCCATTAAGCCTTGCTCAACAAGCTGTACCTTTTACAAAGACATGTTGAAAAGTCAAACGGTGAGATAACAGTGCCTTTGTCTTTCTGAGAGACAGCGTTGCTTTAATTACCCTTAATTGCATCGGAGTGGAATCAATATTATCTCAAAATGTTACTGAAAGTTTTTAGTTCAAGGGGTAGCTATTCTATCAAAGCGCTCCCATTGGATGCTACAGAGTCACATGTTTCACAGCAGTGTGATGGAGGGGCAGTGTGACCTGTCCCGTGCCATGAGTCAGTGGATCAGTAGCCAATCGTGTGACAGGGACAGATGTGACCTGCAGGTGAATTTGGGGGGGGGGGGGGGGGGGGGCGGTGAAGAGGAGGTGCAGAGTCCGGGAAGTGGCTTACCCAACCAGAGGCCCCGTCTGTGTCCAGCTGAGTGGCAGCCAGGGGAGAGGACCCAGTGACGGCCGCCTCGTTACCCACCTGCAAGGAGCCGTCTCTCAGTGCCCCTGTGAGAGAGAGAGAGAGAGAGAGAGAGAGAGAGAGAGAGAGAGAGAGGGGGGGGGGGGGGTAGAGAGAGGGGAAGAGTGAGAGAAAGATGTGGGAGAGAGAATGAGAAAGACAGAGAATGTGAGAGAGATCGGGGGGAGGCAGAGGAAATAAACGAGATGCGGTAAGAAGAAAAACATACACAGGCTTTGAACTTTCTGCAGTGATTCAAATAAACAAGTAACTAGGCTTACTGCTATAGCCATTAGCCGGCGCTGGAGTTTACACTTATGTTAAGTACACAATGAGTTTTTAAACTTTAGGGAGCTTTCATAAACCACACCACTAATAGAGCAACAGGGAGGTTACATAAAGTTTAATGGGGCATGCCTGGCTCCCAGCGTAAAGAACCAGCCTGGGCTGCCAGTGTAAAGAGCCAGCCTGGGGCTGCAAGTAGTACCTGCTGCCCCATCTACACTACCTGCTGCCCCTCTCTACACTACCTGCTGCTCCCTCTACACTACATGCTGCCCCCCTACACTACCTGCTGCTCCCCTACACTACCTGCTGCTCCCCTACACTACCTGCTGCTGCCCTACACTACATGCTGCCCCCCTACACTACCTGCTGCTCCCCTACACTACCTGCTGCTGCCCTACACTACCTGCTGCTCCCCTACACAACCTGCTCCCCTACACAACCTGCTACAGTACCTGCTGGCCCGGATGTGGACCCAGCGGTTGGTGTTGACCCGCACGGACGACTGCAGCACCACAGGCTTGGAGCCGAGGTCGTAGGTCATCTGCACGCGCCCGTCCACCACGGCCAGGGCGATGTAGTCCGAGCGCTCCACGCCTTTACCGCTCCACAGGATCAGCCCGTGCGTCGCCTCCGTCTTTATGCTCAGCTCAAACCTGTTGACCAACAGCGCCTTCTCACTGCAGAGAGAGAGAGAGGGAGAGAGAGAGAGAGGGGGAGAGAGAGAGGGAGAGAGGGGGAGAGAGAGAGAGGGAGAGGGAGGGAGAGAGAGAGAGAGAGAGAGAGGGAGGGAGAGAGAGAGAGGGGGAGAGAGAGAGGGAGGGAGAGGGAGGGAGAGAGAGAGAGAGGGAGGGAGAGAGAGAGCGAGAGAGAGAGGGAGAGAGGAAAAGAGGGAGGGTGGGAGGGAAAGAGGGAGAGAGGAGTTTGGGATGGAGAAAGAGAGGGAGGGAGAGAGGGAGAGGAGTTTGGGATGGAGAGAGGGAGAGAGAGGGAGGGAGGGAGAGAGAGAGGGAGAGAGAGGGAGAGAGGAAAGAGGGAGGGAGAGAGGGAGAGAGGAAAAGAGGGAGGGTGGGAGGGAGAGAGGGAGAGGGAGAGAGGAGTTTGGGATGGAGAGAGAGGGAGAGAGAGAGGGAGTGAGAGCGAGAGAGAGGAGTTTGGGATGAGAGAGGAGAGGGAGGGAGAGAGAGAGAGGAGAGGGAGGGAGAGAGAGAGGAGTTTGGGATGGAGTGAGAGAGAAAGAGAGAAAGGGAGGGAGAGAGAGGGAGGGAGAGAGAGAGAAAGAGAGAAAGAGAAGGAGGGAGAGAGGAATGTCACCGTCGCTCAGGTACCACTTCCCAGCACAGACCCACTGATTCCTCACACAGCGGCACACAGCCAGCTTCCCCCCCGCACCTCTGAGGACAGGGACTGCCTGCTAACTGATGGACCCGTGCAGCCACTCCAGCTCCACAGTCATTTCCGGAGGCTTCCGGGTCAGATTAAGCTGAGGCCGGCGGGGGCCAGGTGTGAGTGGGAGGGTGAGCTGTACAGAGCTGCTGACGCTGCTGCTGACACACGATGCATCGCTCGCTCACTTCCTGTTCTGCCGCGGGGAGGGACGGCGGATAAATTGCGTGTGTGTGTGTGTGTGTGTGTGTGTACGTCTATGTGTGTGTGTGCGTGCGTGCGTCTATGTGTGTGTGTGTGTGTGTGTGTGTGTATGTGTGTGTGTGTGTGTATGTGTGCGTCTATGTGTGTGTTGTGTGTGTGTGTGTATGTGTATGTGTGTGTGTGTGTGCGTGCGTCTATGTGTGTGTATATGTGTGTATGTGTGTGTGTGTGTGTGTGTGTGTGTATGTGTATGTGTGTGTGTGTGTGTGTGTATGTGTATGTGTATGTGTATGTGTATGTGTGTGTATGTGTGTGTGTGGATGGATGGGGAGCCAGGCCCCTGAAGCAGGACAGAGTACTGTGCACACTCGGGGTCAGGAGGAAAATGTGTACACACACCGTGGGGCAGCACAGCGCAGCAGAGCGCACACTCACAGGCCCACTAACGCACAGCCAAACACCCATTTTCAGCTGTTTCTCACAGACATCGCCTCTGAAGCACTCTGGAGATGGCCAACACATAAACCATATGCTGGTCTTGGCATAAGAAGGGGTATGTGTGTGTGTGTGTGTGTGTGTGTATGTGCACTGAAGAAGTCTCACAACACTGAGAACAAAAGGTAGACTTCAACAGGACCCAGGAGGGAGGGAGACACAAAGACAGCAAACACACAGGACAAACACAGCACGAGACATGAGGGGAGCTTAACCCGGCGCTGAGTCAGCACTGCAAACACACGGGACACTGAGGAATTACAATGAGCAGAGACACAGGAGCAGAAGAACACATAAAACACAGCTGGAAACTTAGCCTAGCTCCACTCCGCCTCTCCACTCCATCCCGCCCGAAAAAGAGGAATCTGCCGAGCTCAAAGCTGAAGTTCTACTCGGGCTACGAACGGGGAAGTGGAAGAAGAATCGCTACCCGCGCACATTAAAGAAAGAGGGATCGATAAACTGCTATTCACAGTCAATTATTCAGTGGCCTTTAAGAGGCAAATAGCACCCTGTGAATCTGTTCAGGTAAGCCCTGCAGCAGAGTTTACGCCAGGAGTATTTAACCTGACAAGAGGAGAAAGAGCCCAGAGTCTAGCACTGTGTGTCTGCGGCAATCCCGCCAACCGCCCGCCTCTTTCCGCCCGGCTTTCGCCTTCGCATACACACCCTGCGGCGTGCGGTCGCCTCACACTGCGAGCGAACGCATGTTTCAGGGGCACATTCGCAACATTCTCATTTTTATTCCATCACATGAAACTAGTGCAGACAAGTACAGATTCAGAGCTGCAAAATGAGGTGTTGCTTACCAAGATTGGCCGAGTACTTTGGCTGTAACCTTCAATAAAACATTATACCTTTGCAATCTGCTTTTTTTTCTTTTTCACATACATTCCCAGCACAGAATCCAGATTTAGAAAAGGAATTGGTGCTTTAAAAGGATAGCTTTGGGCAGTGCTTTACTCCATCAGTAAGATCATTTTTAATTTGTGGCGAGCCTTCTCTGGAAGTTAGAGAGACGCTGGGGTGTGAGCGAGCATCTCCCCGCCCGACACAACGGAGCCTCCAGCTGAGAGACAAGTATTGGGCGGTGGGATACGCCACAACGAATTACCGGCCTCACGTCTCGAACCACCCACGAAAGATCTTAAATGCACTGCCCAATCTTTGTGCCCCTGTTCCTCAAATCACGGGCCTCGGGGGCTGAGAACTACTGCTTTTCCACCCCCCTTTTACCTGCGAGTCAGGTGTGAAGACAGTCTGGCCTTGCGGTCAGCAGCACTAATTGTTCAGTTATTTGCCTGGCAGAAAAGAAGACCAGGGCTGGATTTGGATTCGAGGGCCAGGTTTGATGATCTCTGCTCTAAGCAAAGGTGTTCTCCTTAATCGTACAACCATAAAGCTAATCATTAGAGTTATCATTCAGTGGTGTTCAATGCTTCACCTCTTTGAAGGACACACAGTGAAAGCTAACTGGACTCTTTCCATGACCCACCCAACCCCCCCACCCTTGCCCACACAGAGAGCCACATGTTTTGGGCTGGCACAACTTTTGGGGCACACCTCATTTAAACAAACCTCCTTCTAGCACTGTGCCTATTTACTTTAACACAAATCAAACTCACTCATACACATACACGAGCGTGACTTTAAAAATGGAAACCACAGTGTCTCTGTGTTATTAGAGAGAGACAAAGTCCATCTTGGTTACTGATGAATTCTGTGAAAGAGCATTTGCTCTACTTGCATGTGCTGATGATGTGACTAAATTCTAATTTATCCTTGTTATAGTCCTGATAGCCCAAGGTGGAATCGTTGGTCCATTAGAGAGATCATATCTGTTGAGCCTCTAGGTAGCAGTATGGTGCAAACATTTAGTCGGAGGCGTGTAATTATTGGATGACCAATAATTATGACTGCACCAGAGGAAGAGATGCTTCTACATGGACTGGGGTCTACTTTTGCCTCTGTAGTCCAGTGGCCCTTGTGCTCTGAGGGGCTGGGGTTGGGGCAAGGAGGGCATGGGGGAAGATGATGATGAGGGCAGCATGCCACTTTGGGGGGGTAACTCATACAGGACTCACCTCTCTTCGGATGGGTTCTCCAGCGACTCAGGACTTAAGGAGCAGGGGAGAAAGTGAAGGGCATGCAATAAGCTCCAGGGGCGGAGGGATTGGCCAATTGGTACACCCCCCACTCTGCGGGCAGGCTTAGCGCAGAATGCATGGAACACTGGAGAGAACCAGAACCAGAACCCTCTGGTGTTGGGGGGAGGTTGGGGGGAAGGCCCTGACAATCCACACTGGGAGCAGTGGAGCACCGAATGCGGTCAGCAGGAGACCGAAAAGGGACTGGCGGGGGGGTACTATCACTGAGGGGGTAACATCAACGCTGGGCTAATATCACCAGTCAAGCTCTTACAGTAGGCGCACTCAGCTGTGGTGAACAAACAGGGGCAGGTCGAGTTTTCGGTTAGCTGCACGCCAACGGACATTTTGTAGGGCGCTGCGAACAGGTGCTACTTGACTGACTACAATAAAACTGACGTGAAGTGAAGAAATGAAATCTCAGCAGAAAACAGGGAAAGTGAGCCTGCTGCTAAAGCTAAAAACCGCAATGATTCAGGCCCGCTCGGAAAGTGTCACGAGCATATCGATCCCGGATTCACAGGACGCTGCGTTGGGGAATGAAGACAAATTTGTTGCCATTAAACGGTATTAGAAATATTATTACAGGGTAGAGTAGACACTGAGCCACTGCGTTAATGTCTACTGTGGAATTCATTAACTATAAGAGCCTTATACAAAACCAAATCATGTTGAACTGACGGCACAGTCATGCAGAAGGACTGGTCAGCTTTCTTAGCCCAGATTAATTTTAATCCTGTTTCTCATTTATACAGGATGTGGCACCTATTAGACCACAGGCTGTGCTCCAATGACTGAGAATGGCCTTGTGCCTAAATGTTACTGATGCCCGCTGTATCGCACTGGCACTCAACTCTCAGGACATTTTAATTGGATGTGCTTTTAATTATACTATGCGAAAGGCACGATTAATGTGCCATTTCCTTTGTCCGTCCTGGACTCCATTATTCCAAGTAACGGTCAGAGATTTGACAAAATGACACGCTTTAATGTGGACAGAAACTTTCAGAGAGAAACGTGAAGAAGGACTCAAAGCAAATCAATGGCTCTGCTTTGTTGATATAATTTTAAAAATTACTCACCAAGTTAATTATGTCGAAGAGGGGCAATTTCTTCCAATTACCCACTAGCACATTTATATTTTACACAGGGTTTTATATTCTTAAAGGATTAAAGCTTTTGAGGCCAAACTAGGAAACATTTCACAACCCCATACAGATACATGGCTGCTTTTAGTAGCAAACCAAGGAACACATTTAGTAAAACTTGGGTCCATTCATATTAAATGAAAACTGACAACATCCAGTGCAGGATGCATAGACTGGAAAATGTAACTTTGGGGTCGTGCATACAGAGGGGTCAACCTTTGGAAATTGACTCAAGTTTCTTCGAACACAGTGCTTATCCGTCATGCGGGCATGCATTCCAGGTAAACGGACCATGATGCATTTCTAACACCCAGAAATGGGGTAAATGTCAAGAATGAATACAAAATCAGGACAATAAATGGAAAGCTCTATTTTCGTATATTACAAAATCAAATGACCCTGGATATATACAATGGAAGTTACAAATAAATAAAGGTATACATTTGATTTTAAAAAGTTAGTCACACAAAACTACTGAAACTGATTGTTAGTAAAAAATTAAAAACTGATCGGAAAATACCCAGAATTCTTCAAGCTTACTTACTCTGGGAGCTCATTGTTCAGTTGACTTGAGAGCAGGAAAAAGACGACAGAAACACTCATATAAGACAGACAGGAGACAGACAAACCGACAGACAGACGGACGGACGGACAGACAGAGGTATCTGACAGGGAATAGCTCCGTGTACAGATGACGGCACAGACAGACAGGATCGAGACAGAAGGGACTATAACAGTCTGTGTCTGGGTTTTAGTGTGAGCGAACAAACATCGCAGAAATACAGCCGTTACACAATAATCACAGCCCTTCAGTAATAATTCTTAAGAATGATCATGGATGCGACAATTGGAACCAAATTAAAAAAGCAAAAAATGGTACATAATTACATAGACATACTGCATCTGTCATAACGGTCTACTGTAATCTGCTTGTGAGGCAATTTCGCTTAATTAAAACCAGTCTGTCTCAGGCAAAGACCAATGGTCACATACCCGTGGCATAAAAAAATGCAGTATGTAGTCATTGCAGCTGTTGATTATGATTATAAATCTATTGGCACACAAAGCCAGAATACTAGTGTTTGTATACCAATTCATGCCCACATATAACACATCGTCTCACTGTGCAAGCAAGGGTTGACCCAAAGTTTCTGTAGGTAGTGCCTTTTCCTACAAGACTCTGTGGAAAACATACAGTACAAATATGCTGGTGCAACTTGTGTAAATTACACTAAGTGCCTATTGAGACAGAAAGGGCGGCCATCTTGAGTAGAATGGACCGAAGGCAATGGTGAAAACACGGTGAGGCAATATGGAGCGGCAGGCTGAGCAGCACAACTGAGGGAAAATCCAGGTTCAGAAAGTAAGTCCTCCCCAGTGTTTTGTTCCAATCACCTGTAATTGCCACAATTCTTCAGCCTGGAGGTGGAGCTAAATAGTGAAATCAGCTCGCTGATGGCTGAACTTTTACTTTCTGCCCTCTGGACTTTCCACCGCTGTCTACTGCTGTAGTGTAACACAATAAGGGGCTATACTAATCAATGACTCCTGATCAATTAAGTCTCCCAATGACAGACAGCACACTGCCAAAGGGTAAAGCCACACAAGAAGTGAATTTGTCAGGCGATTACATCGCCTCCATTTATGTCCAATGAGGGACGATCATTCACATCCGCAAGGCATGCTGGGTTAGCGGGTGATGGTGAAGCCGTGGAACATGGCATGATGAACAATCAGATTAAAGATCCCATGTGGAAATTGTCCCTAATTTGAGGTTTCATTACGCCCACAAGCAGCCAATTGTGGGAGGCAAGGCTGACATGATCTTGTTGGGTGGATGTGTGGCTTCACCAAGTCCAGCTATTAGCTGAAGAGAAGAGAGCTAATCTGTGAACGCTAAATCTACACTATATTTGAGAAAACAACCTTATAAATTGCAGCTTTTAGGATATGAATTCTGATCTGTTGATAGAAGAGGGACACATAATAAGATGATCTCATTCTGAGAAGACTGACAAGCCAACAGCCCCTTTACCTCTTGGTGACGGCGTTGTGATATTCGATGAACGTCCATCCGTCGAAGGCGATGGACTCTGTCTCTCCTGCAGACTTCTCAATGATAGCTGACGTGAAAGGAAAAGCAAAACTTGTTATTTGGCATTGAGGGGGATTTGTAGAGGAGAACACAACAGAACATAACATACTGTAATATAATGATGCGAACAGGCCAGTTATGCCAGCAATGCTTGCCTTTTCCTACCACTAAAGCATACCTAATGCTCAGTTTACCCAAAGGATAGATGGTACCAAGCCTGCCAGAGTTTCTGCCTCTAACACAGTACATGGTGTGAACGGGGAAAGGCGGCGGTCGGCTCTCATCCCTACCGTTCTGGCAGTTGGCCCCAGAGAAGCCGTGCTGGCAGACGCACTCGTAGCTGTCCAGGGCCGGGGTGCAGAGCCCCCCGTGCTGGCAGACGTCGTGGGACGTGTCCCGGGTGCAGGGGTGGTGGGGGAACGCAGACACGTCACTGGCGCGCAGGGCGTTTTCCCGTTTGAGGATGGGAGAGCCCATGAGAGTGATCTGGAGGAACAGAGTCAGGCATGATCTCCCAGAGTCGTGTCGCAGCTTCACCATTACAAACACGCACATATACACGGTACATTTATCACCTGCAAAAAGATACATCTATTGCTGTTAATATGGTGAATTCTACCTTTAACAGTAGAACAACCTATCAAACGTTTACTATTTTATTTTCTCGGTAAGACCAGTTCTAAGGGATTTACCTTGGAACTTGCTCACATAGCAGAACAACATCAGACCCAATACAAAGTACACAAATACTTTTTTTATGCTTTATTGCGCTGGTCGGGTGTATTGGAACTTATGAAATGCTCTCCAATTGAGCACATAAAACATACCACACATTTGACCCAGGTCTGAAGATTAAAAACATGAATACGCCGTTCGGCTCTCACCTTCTGGATGGCCCCCTTGAAGCCGTCTTTGAGCGAGGCCGCTCGGGCCAGCTTGCTGAAGTCCGGAGCTCCGCCCACAAACAGAGACTCTTTGAGGTTGAGAGCCGTGTGCTGGTTCTGCAACACAAGGGAGAGCGGAGTGAGGTCGTCGCCGTGGAAACGCACAAGCTGACCTTTACAAAACCCGCGACCCTGTGAACTGCCTCAGAGCCCTTAGCTGAGCCTTACCTGGAGGGAAACCCAGAAGTGACATCAATAGCTGAGCCGACAGACCAATAGTTCAATTAAATTAGCAGTGCATGGCACACCAACATCGGCAACTAGTTCAACAACTTCTTCCTGGTCTTTTCCACAAACATATAACTGGATTTCATTACACCAGAGGACCTCAATCTCATCTAGAAAAGGCTGGTTTGGTGCAGATTTTTGTTCCAACCAAGCAGTTATACTGTACACACCTCATTCTACTAATCAAGCGCTAGAGGCTTTGCAAAGGAAAGTTGACTAGCAGAATCAGGTGTGTAACTGCTTGGTTGGAACAAAAGCCTGCCTCCACCCAGGCCCTTTCTGGATGAGACTGAGTACCTCAACCTAACAGTGAGGCAAAATAGTTGCAAAACAATGTAACGGCAAAGATTTTGAGTGCTGGGAAGTGATAAAGAGATATGGAGTCTGGATGGCTTTTCTGATGGAAGATAATGGGATGCGTGATTGCCTCTCAGATCTCTCTGATGTCCTGTAGGGTGCTAAATCTTAATTGGCATATCACTCGCTCTTGCGGATGACCATGAAAATCAGCGTTCTCCAACCTGCATGGGAATTACTTTCGTCGCATAAGGACTTTGAGCGAAGGCCCCCGCTTATTAAAAAACAAAGAGCCTTTATTTTATGTAGGGCAGTAATTGCCTGGAGGAAGAGACCAGCTAATTGTTGGGAGAGAGAGAGAGAGAGAGAGCTGCCAAATGCAATGGTGTTGACGTTATCATTTCCACCCCCTACCCACCCGCCCCGTCCCCTGACACTGCCGAGTGTTACACAAGGCTGAGTGTGGAGACAGGCAATGCCTTAGACGACCGTGAGCGGGAGGCTTAAGTAGGCCCCCAGCCCTGGTCCTAGGCCGCGGCCCCAGGGTAGCGTCCATTGTAGGCCCGGTGCTCCCTCCACACGGAGCCCAGCCCAGCATTCCCAGCAGCTGCAGATTGGAGGAGACGGTGGTGCTGGAGGTGAAGGGCACTTCCGTGTGCAGATGAGTGACTGAGGATTACGACTCTAACCTGGGGTTGCCCGGCACGCAGGTGGACACACAAAAGTACAACTCTGTTTGGCTTTGAACCCCCCCTCTATGTCTATGTCTTTCACGTCCATACAGTACATTTCCCAATAAAGGCTATCTCGGAAGGGATAAATGAAAAGAGCTTCCTGCCGGAATCAGGTTCCGATGGACAATACAGACCCCCGCCTCCTTGTCCCCATTCTCTTTCAGGCCCTGAGGTAAAAGCCAAGCAGAGTTCTTTATCAAATGCCTCCATTTCACCTGAGTGACACTAATGAAACAACCCCAGGGTCTGTCAGTTTCCTGCGTCTAATTTCCTGAGATATGGATCTGGGATGAGGCGAAGGGCGGCCAGGCCGGCGAAAGCCACTGGAGGAGATGGAGAAGTTCTAGCGACCAATCAGACATCAGCCATTTACCTTGCGTGATTTCTTACATCCAGACAGCGAACAGAAAGAGGAGACGACGGGGGGAGAAAAACATTGACAGAGAGAGCAGAGTTAGAGGAGAGGAGGCCAGCGGAGGTGTGGAACACAGCGCGCATCCGCAGAGACCGAGCCGTACGCAGAGAGAGGGCGGGCAGGGCCGGCAGGCAGCAGGTCATGCACAGGCCAACACGCGGCTTCTACTGCGGTCTCACAAGCTTAGGGTGGAGGATGCACGTTCTGACAGTTCAGCGTGGAATTATTCTAACAAAGACAAATCATCATTATGGAAAAAAACACATGTTCTGAGATGGTCCTAGCATGCTTCCACGTAATTTGAGAAGTGTGCTCTTTTCCTTAGAAATGTTGTGTTCTGAAAATAACGCTGAATACATTTTTCTGAGAGGTCAAAGAAACTAGACCAGTTAATCCTTAACATTTGCTGTTAGAGGCATTCAGATGGATTTTCTTTTCATGGGAAAAAAAATAATCAATTGTAATACTGGGAGTTCCTCCTTTTTTCACGAACACAAAATCCATCCCTGATCGAAAAAGAAAAAGTTCAGTAACGATACACCGAAAACGCTCGGCAGAGAGTCTTTCCTCCGAGACAACCTCGCCGCCCGAACTTCTGCCGTCTCCTTCTTCCGCTTGGCTTTATCTGATTGGTTGCCTCCGCCGCTGGAATCGAACACAATTAGCCGGCACGTGTAGGAGGGGGGAGAGTGATTCGGCAAGCCTTTCGCTGAGGCAGAAGTGCCTTCGCCAGGGAGTCTCCCTCTGTAACCCACTGTTTCTGCTCCGCCTAATTGGATGACTTGCAGACTTGCAGGTTATTAGACTGCTTTCCGTGGGACACTTCCCAGCCCTGTCCTCTAATTGCCTCGGCTGAGTGCCGATCTCATCGTTAATTAATGCTCCCTCACTCCTCGCTGCCTGTTGGGCTGCTGGAGTCCTACACTGAGGGATGAGGAGGATTAAGTTCTGTGGGTGCAAACGAATCAGCCAAGTGATTAAAGTTTGGAGCTCACAGGCCCAGAAAAAAAACGGCCAGCGTACGGGGAGATTCATAATGCTTTCAGGACGAATCGAGGCGGAGAGGAAGCAAAATTATGAGGACAGAATGGTTCTAGAATATGTTTATCACTCTCTTGACAAATCACATCAAAAGGCAGCATGCCAGAGGATAATGTGGTTCTAATACTCAGTGTTTTTATAATACAACTACTCCAGATGTTTTTTTCAGTTATTGGGTCATTACTCTTGTTTATCGTCCCATTACGTGTCGTATCTGTTTAGGATTGCTTTCAGGAAGGCATACTGGGACAATTCTGCAGAGTGTGACAGTAACAGTGCATTGATTGATCCATCATGCACTAAAAATATGGACACCACCTAACAGCCAATCGAAAAACAAATTTCAAACCATGCCCAAAAAATATTTCCCTGAAACACTTTTTTACTCTGCAGACACAAGGTAATCAAAGTTTCACAGTTTCAAGAGAAATCTCCCGTCAGTTCCAAAAATGTCTCGACTTCACGCTATTCGTCGAAATGATCAAGTTATTGTAAGAAACAAATAAATAAAGCCAGAAATAAAGCCAAGACATACTTCACAGTACAGTGCATTTCCAACAGTGCAGTGGAAGTAGTATCTCACTTAGGATCTGAGTAAGAGTGAGAGGGACACCAGCCCTGGGAACACAACCCGCTGACTCACCGGAGACTCCCCTCTGACCTGGTCCCGGTTATTAACGCTGATCTCCCCTTTGCGATTGGCTCGCTCCAGGTTCACTGTGTTCCACACGTTCATCTGGATCTTGTCCTTGCTCCTGCGGACACCAAACAGACCCCACCGCAGTGCGGGGTGAGGGACAGGTTCAGAACATGTGACACGCCTACGGGGCAGACCAGGGACTCAAAGGACTCAACAGCAGCTCAAAATATAACAATAGAGCAGCACAAATAAAAAATGTTTTATACTGATCACATGTAACAGATACAATCCGGTTAATTTATTGAACAAAATGAAGGAGGTTTCTGAAGTGCTCTATACAAACACATATAGATTTGATTTAGTTTGAAATGCTTGTGCTTGACATGATTGTGCTATGGACATCGACTGCTCTGAAGTACCACCATTTCATGATTAGAGCCAGAGATGAACGAGAGGCCTTTATGCCATGGTCACTCATTGTCAAACGCATTAGATATATAAATACTCTAAAGACATTACACTTATCCCTCAGCACTTCACATTCTGAGGTTGCGTGTGCAGAATGCTGTAACCGCGGTGATGAAGTCAGCCTACAGTACCTGATGACCGCGGGCCCCTTGCCCAGGTCGTATCTGAACTCCAGGATTCCATCGTTCAGCGCCAGTGAGATGAAGTCGCCCTTGCCGTCGTTCTTCTGCCCGTTGTAGAAGATCATGCCATTGGAGTCGTTGGCCAGGAAGACCACGGCAATGCTGACCTTCTGCCTGCAAAAAAGAAACAAGTAATAATCCGTGATGCGTGTGTTGTAAAGGGTTTCAACTCGCAATACGGAGTGGATTATTCTGTTTATACCATAGTCATTTGCCAAAGATTAAATTATACGAAGGGGTCGTTAATATTTGGGGGCAATTCGACCTCAATGTAAAAACTACTTTCCAAGTTGTTTACTAGGCGACTGCAACTATTTCAGCAGGTTGCTACGGTTACATAGGTTGGTTAGCTGGCCAGCAGTTTATGAATCTAGAATGGTGATTAAACTTGAACCAGCCTGCGTGCATTGCATTGAATTGAGTATTCGCCCAGACCACGGTATAAAGCACAAACACGACTCCTTGAGAAAGTCTGTAGAATCAATCCTCTGCACCACTACGACTCCACAAGTGAACATTATCCACAGTTGTGTTCCCACTGAGATTCCAGAAAAGTCATATTTATACCCCTTTCAGCTGAGCTAGACATCCATGCTGTCAGATCCAGTGACGAGATACAGTATGTGAGCGATCTGCTACTATTACATCAGTTACAAAATATACACTCACCAAGCACCAAGCATTTATTACTTATTTTTAAGACTTCTACTGCTGTAGCCTATCCACTCAAGAGATATGATGCGTTGTGTGTTCAGAGACGCTTTTCTGCATACTACTGTTGTAATGAGTGGTTATTTGTGTTACTGTCACCTCCCTGTCAGCTTTGAGCAGTCTGGCCATTCCCCTCTGATGTCTCTCATTAACAAGGTGTTTCTGTCTGCAGAACTGCTGCTCACTGGATTTTTAAAAGTTTTTTTGCACCATCCTTTGCCAACTCTTGAGACTAGTGTGCGTGAAAATCCCAGGAGTTTCTGAAATACTCAAACCACCCTGTCTGCCACCAACCATCATTCCACGGTTAAAGTCACTTAGCTCACATTTCTTTCCCATTCTGGTATTTGGTTGTAAAAACAGCTGAACCTCTTGACCATGTCTGCATGCTTGAGTGCCTTTAATTGCTGACACATGATTGGCTGATTAAATATTAGCATTAACAGGCTGGTGTACAGGTCTACCTAATAAAGTGCTCAGTGAGTGTATATACAGATAGCATACATTTCTTAATAATACATAGTAGATGTAAAAGAAGTTTAAATGAAATGAAACAGTAAAATAAGACATAACAACAAATCTTTTTTACAGAGATCTTAAGATTAAAACATTCAACCAGTCAACCAGTGTAAATAAATGCTGTTTCTCAGGGCAGTCACAGAGTAGGTCTCGGTCAGGACTTACTGCAGATCGTTCCCGTATGTCTGCAGGCCCTTCAGCTCCAAGTAGGAATCTCCGGTGAAGAAGGGCATGTAGGCCTCATTCTTGTCATTCTTGGACTCTGATGAAGACATTACACAGACATCCGTGGGCATTCACACACAGTGATCTGGCTAGTCTGTGCACATCAGAGGGAGGCCGTTCATCCGCCAGTGGGATTATGGGTCCAGGCATTGGGCTGATAACACAGACGCACAGTCCTTGCACACAGACAGCACTCACAAGATTCCCGTCACCTTACCACTGACTTACCCACTGCCTTACTGCCCCGCCTTACCCACTGCCTTACTGCCCCGCCTTACCCACTGCCTTACTGCCCCGCCTTACCCACTGCCTTACTGCCACGGCTTACCGTTGTCTTACTGCTACCTTAACCGCTGCCTTACCCACCACCTTACTGCCTCGCCTTACCTGCTGCCTTACCTACTGCCTTACTGCCCCGCCTTGCCTCTGCCTTACCGCTGCCTTAACCGCTGCCTTACCTCCCCGCCTTACCTGCTGCCTTACTGCCCCGCCTTCCAGGTCTTTGGTTGGCAATTACATTGGGATTAGTTTGTGTGCATTTAAGGAGGGGATGCCAGAATTACATTAAAAGGAAGTTAGGTAGTCTTAAAATGAGGTGCTAATGAATGTAGACACTTAAAAGAAAGACATTACATTACAGGCATTTAGCAGATGCTTTTATCCAGAGCGATGTACAATGAAGACAGACAAAGATATATCTGGGCCTCTACGACAAAGGAAACGGGGGAGCTCAGGCAGCTGAGTAAGCTACCACCGTGAGTCTGATCAGTTTTTGTTCTGCTGATGAGAAAAGGGTTCTGTTTTTCTGCTCTAGGTCAGTGTGTACGTCCTGTACACGCATACGCTCGCCGTCCACCACCTTTTAGCCGGACCGCAGAGCTGGACTGGTCCGAGAGCTCACCCCGTCTCCCTCAGTTACTCCGGCTGCATTAGCCGCAATCAAGGGTTTGGCGGACACATACCCTTAAACACGTCCCCTCTGTCTGGAAAATATGCGCTTCGAAATTGAACACTTTGCTTGATTTTTCATTCACCTGTTTCTCCTGGGCTGTAATGAGTGACTCATAACTGTTACTTGTTCAGTGAAATGTATCAGCACTTCCGGCCGGGTTTTCAGCCGGCCTTCGCAAGGATATATTAGCGTGTGATTTTCACTTTCTGAATCATTTGTGAGAACTTTAAAGAGTTGGGGGGGGGGGGGGGCTAACAGGCTGGTGAAGACAGCGGTCACATTGTGCTCAGGGTGCCGCCTGACTCATACAGAACCTGAACCCCCTACGCAGGCTCTTAGCGAGGGAGGGGCTCAATCCCAGTGATTCAGACTCTCCCCCCCCCGGGGGGGGCCTCCACACGTTTCATCTCCCAATTCAGGAGGCAGATACGTCACCGAGACATGGAGGTGAGGAGAGGAGAGGCTCACAACGCGATATCACACTGCCTTCTGACAGAGCAGGTGATGAGACGCCTCCTTCAAACAGACGTCCCGGGGAGGAAACAGTGTTCTTACATGTCCTCAGGTCTCCAGCACGCAAGGGGAGGACCCGTCTCTTTAATCAACCGTTTCATTTAGAGCAGACGCTCAATTTCACATGAAAGGCAGACAACGTGGCATTTCTTCAACATTCTTCTAATCCAGGGGTGTCCAATCGTACCCAAAAAGGACCGGTGTGGGCGCAGGGTTCTGTTTGAACCCTGCAATACGACACCGGATGCAACTATTCAACGAATCACAGTCTTCAATCGAACAAAAACAAAACCGGCCACCCATACCGGCCCTTTTCACATGAGATTGGACACCCCCCGTTCTAATCAGATCCATGGGCTTCTACTGTATATCGTTGAGAATTCGAGACTCCAGCCTACCTTTCTCGCAGTGGGTTCCCTCGCGCCCCATTGGACAGTCGCACTTGTAGCCGCCCTCCGGGAGCACCTGGCACTGAGAGGACGGGTGACACCTGTTGGGGTCACATGGGTTTTGCGCATCTGCGCACGTTGGACCTGCAATCCGTCAGGCGGAAAACGTTACAGCATTAGCAACGCAGAACACATCAAATTATCACATCTCTGTACTACCAAAACAACACAAAGAAATAAATCACAGGTATATTTTTCAAAGCAAGCGGAGGCAAAGACTTCCCGTAGACTTCCCATTTTGCGGTATAATTTAGTGTAGTTAAGACTCTCAATAAAAGGCACAGCGTGCTGTTCAGGGCCCTCAGAGGGGAAATGATTTCAAGGACTGTGGCTTTGGCTTGTTTCAGAATTCCTTTTTTGCACAAAATTGTCTTTGCTATAATTTCAACATAATTATTATTTTAACCCAGAGAATGTCACTGCAGACTCCCTGCTGTTCTCTCTCGCTCTCTCTCTCCCTCCCTCTCTCTCTCTCTCCTGCCCTCTTTCTCTCCTTCTCTCCCTCCCTCTCTCTCGCTCTCTCTCGGGGGAGAGTGCGTCGCCCGGGAGACCATGGCCACGTCCATCACTCCGGTTGAAAGGGAGGCGGGCGGCGCGTCCCTTCTCCTCTATTCTTCCTCATCTTCAGAAGACGCTCATTCCTTTCAGCAGCTGAGCGCTCTCATTTGCCCCCCCCCCCCCCCCCATTCCTCTGCTCTCTGTTTGAGCGGGCTGTTTTTCATCAGCCCTGCACCAACCTTCACAAACGGAGGAGGTGACGGGAGTCACGTGACCAGGCACGGGCTCCCACAGATTGGCCTGCGCCCCGTGTGACTCTCTGTACTGGAGGTGACATATCCAATCTCAGGTTAAACCACACTGGGTCCATTACCAGCGCTCCATTAATGGAGAAATGTTGGGGGCAGGGGGAATGGTGACAGTTGGGGTAGCTGATTGCCTATGCCCAATCCTCTCATCCATTTCTCCCTGTGCTGGGGGCGCAGTTCCCTGTGCTGGGGGCGCAGTCGGGAGTCTCTGGAAAATGATGTGCTTTACATTTTTATTATAAGCCCCCTTCTCTTTGAAGCTCTCATTAGCGGCAGGCGAACAGCGTGTGACGAGACAGGCGCGAGGGAGGTGAGAGAATCTCTCAGACCTTCAGATGTCCACCATGCTTCAATCCCAAACTTGTCCG
Source organism: Conger conger (assembly GCF_963514075.1). Classification (NCBI taxonomy): domain Eukaryota; kingdom Metazoa; phylum Chordata; class Actinopteri; order Anguilliformes; family Congridae; genus Conger; species Conger conger. The sequence goes on from NC_083769.1 coordinate 39,631,842, forward strand.
GCCCAAGCCTGGCTGTGATCTGTACCCCCCCTCCCCCCCTCCCCCAATATCACATCACCAGCTCTCCTTCAGGACGGTGACATTATTCACCTCTGGAGCTCATTGCTCTGGGCTAGAGAGACGGGGTGTGAATCAGCCCACTGCCCCCCCCCCCACCCCCCCCCCTCTCTGGAGCAAGCAGCCTAAAGACAGCCCGGGGTCGGCCCGGGGGGCCCCAATCGTCACCCGAAGACAATTTCACAGACGGACTTGACCGACTGCCTCTCCTCTCACCTCAGAGGAAAAGGAGGACTATTCGCTCAAAAGCCATCGAGCCTCCCGCTCAGGAGATTCAGAACTTGCAGGTAGTTCTGCGGTCACAAATGGACCATTCAGAGCGGCACGAGGACAGGGCCCTAACGTGTAGCCGTCAGACACAAATGGCTCATCATTTTCAGGCTCTGAAATTATGTATTTAATTCTCAATTAGAGCAGCTCACATGAGCTCATTTTGTGGTAAAATGGGACCACTAAAGTGGGGGAAACGGACTGAAGGCACCTGAGCAACGCTAGTACACAAGTAAAGTAACTGGCCTCATACAATTGCACTGCCTTTGAGACAGGAAGCCATTTTAAGTACATTTTACCATTTTAAACATAAACCTAATGTTTTCTTTCTTAGTATTTTTGTGAACGCTGTTGAATACATTCAGAACATCTAGAACATCTAGCAAACCTTTATATTAATATTAAAAAGTTTTAATTGCTTAACAATTAGCAACTAGATTTTAAAAGCTCAGGGGTCCTTGGGGATAAATCATTTGGTAATTTATTTCATCTATCTACAGAAGCTTGCTAATGAACTGGTAATTAAAGACGTAAAGTCACACCTGCCAGAGTTCCTCAGCACATGCATCACGTGGTTTTAACAGAGGATGAGGAATGTAACATCCTCTCACTCCATCATCTCAGGTGAGAGTCAGCAATCAAACACCTTCGCTTCCGTGTGGTCTCATATTATCCCCAGTGTTTGTAGACTATACGTGTGAAATGCCCAGGGGCTCGCAGTCCTGCTTTTATTATTTATTATTATTATTTTATTTTATTATTATTATTATTTTTTAAATCTTAACCTGTTACACCAATACATAGAAAGCCTACTGAATGTGGACTTCCACACAGGTCTCCCCTACACTGCACAAAAAAGGTATATTGAGACTTAAAATATTCTACAAAATAATACAAAAACACTGACAATGAGGTAAGACCGTTTTGTCTCGTTTCAAGATTTGCCAACAACATTAACATTTCACCTTTCAAGCAGATAGTAACTTAAAAACAAGCTAATATTTCCTACTTGAGTGAAAAACAATAAGCTCTTAAGTCATATCACAAGACTGAGAACGCTTAGTCGGGGTACCGGGATGGTATGATCCGAAGGTCAGGCCCACCTGAGAACCCGTTGATGCAGCGGCAGTGGAACATCTCGGCCTCGCGGACCAGGCAGACCGCCCCGTTCCTGCAGGGGTCGGGCTGGCAGGGGTTGTTCCCGCACTCGCCCACCGCGGTGCCGTACATCACGTCCCCGCCCTTCTCCTGGAGGTTGTACACCATGTTGTTGACGTCCAGCATGCGTATGCAGCCCACCAGGCCCACGGACACGGAGGTCCTCTCCCTCACGCTGAGGACAGAGAGCGGTGCCAGTCAGCCGAGGCCAGCGCATCAATCCTCCGGCCCCGTCCGCTTTATGACATCCTTCAGGTGTAATGTCCCTCCACTAAATTGTCTATGATCCACTAAATCCCCATAAAAATTATCATCGGGAGGCATTAAAGCGTATTTATGAACCTATTAAATGTGAAACATTAAATATTAAGTGCGCGTCGCAGGGAAGGCAAGCATAAGTTGGGAGCGAATACCACCTGTAAATGAGCCCGGAAGAAGTTACGAAAATACAAACTCGCAGTCGTGCTTCTCATTTCTGGTAAGTACCCTTCAATGCACATAAAACAGCGGACCTGCATGTACACACCCCCAATGTTAGCATACTGATCTGGTAAGGCTAGTTCAATGACTCAGTTATTTAAAGTATTTCTCATTCCTAGTTCAAGGGAAATGGTCGCACACAATAGAAAACTCCAGTAAAGGAGGACAGGTAAGACATCCAGTAAACCATGATGGTGATGTTCATGTTGGTGATGTTCATGATGGTGATGTTCATGTTGTGGATGTTCATGTTGCGGATGTGCATGTTGAGGATGTTCATGTTGAGCATGTTCATGTTGAGGATGTTCATGTTGAGGATGTTCATGTTGTGGATGTTCATGATGGTGATGTTCATGTTGAGGATGTTCATGTTGAAGATGTTCATGTTGAAGATGTTCATGTTGAAAATGCTCATGTTGAGGATGTTCATGATGGTGATGTGCATGTTGAAGATGTGCATGTTGAGGATGTTCATGTTGTGGATGTTCATGTTGAGGATGTTCATGTTGAAGATGTTAATGTTGAAGATGTGCATGTTGAGGATGGCGGTGCGTGACGGGCCCTCACTCTTGCAGCAGCTCGTCCGGCACGCCCCCGATGAAGAGGTTGGTGTCCAGGTTGAGGCCGTCGGTGCCGGGGGGGCTCTCGCCCTCGATGTGGGGCTCGTTGTCCACGCTCAGCATGGCGTTACGCCGGTTCCTCGTCACCACCAGCTGGTGCCAGCGGCCCGGCCTCACGCGGACCTTACTGAGCAGAGTGCCGGGCCCAGAGCCTGTGTTGAACCTGCAGGGAGAGAGAGCACACAATAAGACAAGCAGTGTGCACAGGCAATGCCACAAAACCTAATCTAAACACATGTAAGGGCAGTGCAAGCGTTACTTTTTCACAGACACAGAGTCATTTTGGCAATCGCTGTTCTCACAAAGCGGCCTTTATATAAAAAAGAAAAAAAATCTGAGCTAAAGCTATAAAAAGGTCCATTGTGATACTGATATTATCTAGACCATAAATCCAGCATTGATGACAGATTTGTTCTCCCCTGTAATTTTACCCTCGCTTAATCCTGTTTTTGGAAGTTTTTGGAACTCAATTGCTTTAAATTGCCAGTAGCGACTGTAACACCTGCATTATGATGTTCAGTTCAGAACAAATTTGTGATCGCACACCTTAAAGGGTTAAACTACAGTGAGTTACACGATTTGACAGAAGCAGTGCAGGGCTCCCCTCTTCATTAACAGAATTGTTGTTACTCCAGCCTGAGCCGGTATGAATGTGAAACGAATGCCGTCAAGCTCCTACGCCGGTGTGTGAGAAGGCCCTGTGTGTGAGAAGGCCCTGTGTGTGAGAAGGCCCTGTGTGTGAGAAGGCCCTGTGAGTGAGAAGGCCCTGTGTGTGAGAAGGCCCTGTGTGTGAGAAGGCCCTGTGTGTGAGAAGGCCCTGTGTGTGAGTGACTCTCTCACCTGAGCTGCACCTGGCCGGACACCAGCGCCAGTGACAGGAAGTCCTTCTTCCCGCTCTGCCCGTTGAAGAGCAGCAGGCCGGTGGTCTCCGAGGCCCTGAACTCCATGGCGATGCGCACCGTGTGGTAGGCCTTCATGGTGGGGAACGCCAGGTAGGACCTCCCCCCGAAGGAGGGGATGAAGTATTTAATCACTGCAGGGAAACACAACGCCAATATTAATAAGAGATTTCAGCAGAATTCATCCAGCACTTTGACCTTTCTAAGCTAATAAGACCAGCGAAAAGGGCTTGTGTGTGTGTGTGAGACAGAACTGGGTCAAATACATAATTGTTTTGGATTCAAATATTTTTCTACACTTCACTCAGCTTGTTTGGTGTGTTGCTATTAAGTAAAATTGGTTGGACAGAGTCTTATTAACCCGACTTATTGAATACTGGTCCTCTAGGTTGGCTCAATTGCACCAGTTGAGCACTGAAAAGTATTTGAATCTAAAACAATTATACATTTGACCCAGGTCTGGCGTATGTGCATGTGTGCGTATGTGTGCGAGCCCCCCGTTATTGCCTGATTGTCTGTTTACCCACACAAGCTCGCACGCAGGCGGTAATGTGCCATTACTACCGTTTTCATTACTAAAAGTTCCTCAGTCAGCAGCTCAGGAAGGCGGCAGTGTTCTCCAGAAAGGGCCCGTCTAATGAAGACTCCGCGGTGCCCTGCCTTTAATGATGTGATTGATCAGAGAGAAAGAGACCCAGGGACATCTCTTTAGTCTGCACTGAGCGCGCTCTCTGTGGAGCCTCGGATGATTGGCTGATGCTCATCAAGGCAGTTTGTGCCAAATTACCATTCAGACACAGCTGCAGAGCCCGGGCGCCGCGCGCGGGGAGCGGAGCGGGGCGACACACGCAGCCCAATTTAAATTAAAAACCTTTCTCAGCACTGCTGACGCAACCCGCGACCAGGAAAGCTTATTATTTTCCCCCTTGCTTGTGTTTTTTCTACAAAAGGATGTTTACGAGCCGCACATTTTGACCGGAAGACGGACTGTTTTCGGGAGGAGCACCTTTCTCGCAGACCACGCCTCCTCGGCCCGCGGGACAGGTGCAGGTGAAGTCGCCGGCGTCCTCCTCGCAGGTGCCCCCGTGACGGCAGGGGTGGGAGTCGCAGGGGCGGGAGACCTTTTTGGGGAGCGGTGCGGGCCGGGTGATGGCTTGGGGCACGGTGGTGGGCGGAGGCGCTGCGGTGGCACTGCGGGGCGTGGCCGCCGGGGCGACGGTCGTGGTCCTGCGGCCGGGGGAGGGGCGACGGGTGGTGCCCGGGCGGCGGGTCGTCATGGCGACGGTGGGGGACAACATGGCGGTGGTTGTGGGCGTGGTCACGGTGGACGTGGTGGTGGTGGTGGTCGTGGTGAAGAAGGGGAGGGTCGATAGACCTGGGAGAGACATTTTGAGTCTTCGTCAGGCCGACACTTAACATACAACAAAAAGTTACATCCTCAAAAGTCAACCAAGGGACGCTCGACTTCAACTTTTAATTCATAACAACCAAATGTCAGAGGGCATAGAACATGCTTCCACAGTAGTTTACAGTAGTTACTGAACCCCTCAGTGGTTTACCGTACTTACTGTACCCCACAGTGGGTTACCGTAGTTACTGAATCCCACAGTGGTTTACCGTAGTTACTGAAGCCCACAGTGGTTTACCGTAGTTACTGAAGCCCACAGTGGTTTACTGTAGTTACTGAATCCCACAGCGGTTTACCATAGTTGCTGAACCGTATGTTGTCCTCCTCTGGTTTCTTCACTAAAATGGCCGGCTCTTTCGCTGCCTTGAGCTGCCTGAGCAGAGCTCCCTCGATGTCCTCCACCGTGTACCTTGTGTCTGAGAAACAGGGAACAAGCAATTTAATCATCCCCCCGACTGCTCCGGCTGACCCCAGAACAGCAAGCCCCGTGTTCAACGCTGAGCACGGCCAACTGGGATTGTAACTGGAGTCCTGATAAGTGTGATTAAACCTGATGGGAACTGACAGGACAGGCATGACAGGCGGCTGATCCCAGATCAGTGAGCGCACTGGCAGTGAGAAAAAGGCCTAGATAAGCTGGGCCTATTATTCCACACTGTCAGAGTTATTGAGTTATCAACCTCTATTTATACAGCATAGGCTGACTGAGCATGCATGCTCTTTTACACCCCCCCACCCCCCCAAGTAGCCTAGCCTGTATATCTTTGGACAGTGGAAGGAAAGTGGAGTACCTGGAGGAAACCCACACAGACACGGGGAGAAGATAAAAACTCCACACAGACATGGGGAGAAGATAAAAACTCCACACAGACACAGGGAGAAGATTAAAACTCCACACAGACACAGGGAGAAGATTAAACCCCCACATAGACACGGGGAGAACATGCAAACTCCACACAGACGCGGGGAGAACATGCAAACTCCACACAGAACGGCCCCGGCCGGGATTCGAGCCCAGGACCTTCTCGCTGTGAGGTGACAGCACTATCCGCTGCACCACTGACTTGTGACACGGCTAATACGCAGATTAACACCCGTCCTCCACAACCACAGCAGGAGCACTTTGTAAGCATCGACCAAGAAGAAGCAATGCACATAATGTTTCCACAAACTCCCACATTAACTGGCCACCGCAGACCTCCTTTACAATGCAATCTTCAGCAGAAATAAAAGACGAAGCCAGTGAAATTAAGTGCCGTGCAGGTTTTATGCGCATAGGAGAGGTGGACCAAGAAGGTTTACTGTACACCGAGGAACGAGGCCTAAAATAAATCTACCTCCCTCAGGATCACATTTAAATGATTATTTTCTCCTCTGACTCGCACCGCAGTCTCCCAACACAGCAGAATTAGTTTTGACATTGGAAATTGAATTTACATTCAGTTCCAAATAACTCTGCTCTCGCAGTAGGACAAATGGGATCAAAACAGAAATTGTAATAAATGAGAGTGAGAACCTTAGATGACTGTGACCACATCAGCACCAAACAAGCACTGAGCATCATATTTCTTTTCACACTTCTGTTACACGCAGTCACCGTAACACCTGCTGGCCAGCGGAGGATGGACTCCCCCCTCTATAGCCAGCCGGGTTCCTCCAGAGATTTCTTCCCCATGAGGAGTTTTTTTTCTCCTTGCTAGGGAGTTTTTTACCTCATGCGCTTGCTATTTTGGGGGAACGGTCCTGGTGTTCGCCTTTCTGCTACTCTGTAAAGTGCCTTTGTGACAGTCTTCTGTAAGAGGTGCTATACAGACAGATAAAAATAAATAAAACTGAACTGAGTTCACTGTGTTTTTGCATGAGAGGGCTGGCTCAGGCTTACCTGGGTCAAAGTGCGCTTCGACAAAAGCCAGGATAGAGTTGCTGGGGGCCAGATTCCGGACCCGAACACTCTTGAAATCCTTCTGGACATCTGACTTCCGGAACAACTCATTTAGCTGGCAGAAGGAAAAATAAAATGCAATAAATATGATGAATACATATTTACCATCTGGACCTCAAATCGAATGTCTACTTCTTCGAGGGATGACAAATTGCGTCACTAGGCAACTGCGTGAAACCCCATTGGGCCACAGCAAGGAAATTGACATTTAGCTGTGGAGCAGAAGTAATTACTGTACGTGAACACATATTTTTTTTTGAAGCCATGGTAAATGTCAGATAACTACAGCACATTTTGCCGATTGGCTGAGTTTATTTTTTGCAGTTTTATTATTGGTGTGTGCAGGTCCACAGGCAAGTCCCAAGTCACTACCAACACCAGAACCCGACATTCGTTTAAACACCTACACCTCACTCACTTACTTGCTTATTTCAGCTTTATTGGCCCTGAGAAACTGATAGGAATCTGCAGTTTTGGCCCCCTCTCCTCCCTGGACCCCTGCCTACCCAGCCCCCTGGTGACTTGAGAACAAGAGGGTCGAAATTAATCCAGTTGCGTTGGCCTTCTTTTTGAGAGCGTGTATAGTATTCAGGAGCGAACCTGCTCTCTCCACACTTCAAGCACAGTTGGCACGAGGACTTCTATTGTAGGAGGGCCCCTAAGGGAAGCCTCGACACTCAATTACCCTCAAAGGGGAGGGGGGCCTCGGAAGCCGTTCCCTGATCCTCCAATCCCCTCCCCCCAACCTGCACTGAGAGGCAGCAGGAAAGAAGAAGACTTCAAGCTTAAACCCTTTAAGGTGCACAATCACAAATACGTGAAAAGAATGTTCTCAACTGAACATTCTAATGCTGATGTAACAATCGCTACTGGCAATGGAGTTCTAGAACACTGAGTTATAAATTTGATGAAACATTAAAGGCCCGCTCAGTAATGTTCTGTTGCTTTTCGAGCAAAAAATAAGTGGATGGCAACATAGTACATAGTACAGGTAGTATTGAGTGATGAGTTTGTTTCCACGGTGCTGAGATGAGCAAGGACTCCAAACGTCCATGATGTAAAACAAAGAATGAAATGTGGAAGATGGAATAAAAACAAGTTATGTCATTGTGTCATTCAGTGCTTTTTTGAGGATCTTTACCAATAATTTCCCCAGGAAATTTTTTTTGCTTCACTCTCAAATATAGAATTTAATTCTAAATAATTGTACCATAGCTTTGTCTTTTTGCTTGTTATAAGCCATTAGCATTACCAAACCTATATTACGGAGTGGGCCTCCTAGGTTAATGGGTTCTGCTCTCCAGCTTCTCTACCGGCCTCTGGGAGGGAGTGGTACACGCTGGCGGGCGGGTAACACGGGCACTCTGCGTGCAGCGGAGAGCGATGTGGAGACGGGGCGCTGACCCTCCCCCCCGATGGGCACGGTGACCCAGAAACCAGCCTCCCCCCTCAGGCCCCACTGCTCCCCAGTCCAGCCCAGCGCATGACAGGGGCCCAGCGGTGGAAAGAGAAGGGGGATTGCGCTCCGCTATCTCCTGCCACAGCCCAGCCCTGTGGGGCCCCAGGGCATGTTGGGCAGTGGATTAGAAAATGCCCCTAGGGGGTGGGGGTCAATGACACCATTCCTGCAGCTGGCAGAGGGTCCCCCCCCTGTCTGAAAGTATAATCAGGGAGAACTCCTGGCCCCATCCATTTCACTTGAAAAGACACACAAAAGGGAGCTGATTAGAGGGCCAGGGCGACATGCGCTGTAAAACCACGGGCGAAGAGGAACGAGCGGAGAGGAACGGGCGGGGAGGAACGGGCAGACACCGGCCGTCTGCGTTCAGGTTCACTCAGAGGTGACCGCCACAGACCAAAACACTTTCATGGCTCTAACTGGGAAAATGAGACATGAGCTCCCTGAACGAAGAGACCTGCGGATAAAATAACACTGAATATTAACTTAAATGATTTCATAAGTTGGAATGAAATGAAAGTAGACTCCAGCCGCTCTGTGATAGAAGCCCATACTGAAAAGAGCACGGCCCAAATGAATGTGACCCTCAGGGTCACACCTTTACTCAAATAGCCAAAACTCACTGAGACCATTTGTATGGAAACAAATGACAGGAGTGTCATTACTATGCAGGTTTGTATTTGTATTAGTTTGATTAATGATGTGCCATATAATCCCATATGGGATGGGCCACATGAGCAGCATGACACGAAAAAAATATTAATGAATTCATATAGCAACAGCGGGGGCATATAAATCTTAATTTACTTACATTACAGTTTAATTACATTACAGCTATTCTATGTGACACTATTAGCCAAAGCAAATTACAGTTGATCAAGCTAAGCAGGGGGCAGACAACCCCCCCGGGTGCAATGTCGGGCTACGGGGCTTGTTGAAGGGCCCGTTATTGTGGCTACACTAGGCCGTGAACCACCAACCTTCTGGGCTCCAGTCATGGCGGGAGTTGGTGGGAAATGGCGGGAAAAGAGGGCAAGCGAAATTTGGCAGATACTCACCGCAGCCTCGATGCTCCGGGCGGTCTCCCCGAACAGCTCCGACTTGGGGTCCTCCATCTCGGGGGTGTAGAACACCTCCTGGCCCTCCACCTGGTCCAGGTGCAGGAAGCCGTTGAACTTCATGGTGGCTGCAAGGGAGGGCGAACGCGGGCGTTACACTCGCGCACCAGCAGGGGGCGCCAGACAGCCGGCCCTCAGGCTCACGCAGTGACCGGGTTGAACCCGGGTTGAGGTAGTGCCAGTCAGGGGGTTAGTGGGATGGAACAGCCGTGGAGTTAGTGCGGTTTGACCGTCGCTCTCCCCCGGCGACAGGGGTCAGAGAGAGCGGACGGGAGAGTGGATCGTGATCGAAAGTGACGGGCGCTCGGGAGGGGGGGGGGGAGGGGCTGGAGTTTACCACACCGCGAATCCCGCTCTTCCCAGAAGCAGGCGGGAGCGTGAAGGACTAAGTAGAGAAACATCAGTTAGAGACAACATGACAAACACACAAGACACACAACATGACAAACACCCAAGACACACAACAGGGCAAACACACAGTGTGTGCGTTTGACGCAGGCAGAGACACGGCTAGAGACAGCAAAAACAAAGAAAGAAAGAACAACAAAAAAAAGACAAGGTTGAAAGAAAACAGACATTGACTAAAGAGGAAAAAATAACATTATAACACACAAACCACAGAATAAAGCCGGACATCCACTGTAAGGACTTGAACCGGCGAGCGGAGCCGGCTTCCTTAGCCAGCGTAGCGCCGCCACCCTGCCCTAGCGCATTAGCGCAGCGGGGTGAAGGACAACAGAGGAAAGATGTGGAAATATAAAAGTAAACGAAGAGAAGAGAGGAGAGGAGGGACGGGAGCGGGGACGCTGGCGGACTCCGCGCTTCGCGCTGCTCGTAATCAGCTCAGCAAATTGCCCGAATCAATCACGCCGGGCCGCTAGCACGCAGCCGCGACCGGGAGGAGTGCTTACACGATTATCGGGACAGATAGACGTAATTGTGTCCTAATCCCTGGAAACAGTGACTGACAGAAGCCGGTTAGAACCGCGTGATAAGCTTCCGGCTTTTTTTATTTCTTTATTATTTTTTTTTAAACTCCCCGATCCGGACGCGTATCGCGTAGAATCTGACACGAACGGGAAATGGCGAGATCCGTGTTTATAAAAAAAAAAAAACAGGACGGGGAAGAAGATGACATCTGAGGACGAGATAAACGACAGACTGGAATTACAGGCTGCGGGACGTGACTAAGTAGGGGGGGGGCGGAGAGGGGAGGGACGCGGGGGAGAAAGTGGCGTTTTGTTTTTGTAATGAACCGTGACTTCAGAAACGCAGCAGCCCTGATTCAAACCATGTTCAAAAGTGAATTACCATACATTATCCCGTCTGTCCACAGCTTGTAACGCACGGCAGATACATATTTATGCATTTAACAATGACATTGTTTTCTTGTTCAATGTTATTTGTTTCACTTTATGTTTGCGCTGTATATATACGGTATAAACACACACACACAAACATACTGTACGTGCACATCGTTGACACACATTCACCCATCTCCTGTACATTTAAACACATACTGTACATGAGCATCACATACTTTTCTGTAACGTGACCCGAGATTTATGATCAAAATGTCCTGCAATGTGGGCAAATCTGGATTAACACAACATGAAAGGTGTGAATACATTGTGTGTGTGTGTATATATATATATATATATATATAAAAATCTGTCTATATAGGCTGGGTAATCAGCAGACAGCACGGGCCTTTAAACAACAGCGTCTTCTGAAAGCCAGTAAGGCTCCACGCCCGTGTCCAGATACAGCCGGACATGTATCTGCACTAACCTTCCCCAGCGCTGAAACGTATCTGATGAACAGCCCAGCGCGGACGTGACATCACACCCGCCCCGGCATTGTTGTTTAGAGGCACAATCTCTGTCCCATTGCCGAGCACACAATAAACCTGCCAGCCCACACCTGTGCCCGTTATTCACCCGCACGTCTAATCTCCTCCCTGTCACTCACACCGGGGGGGGGGCGGGGCTCGGAGAGGTCGTCCGTGGTACGTTCGATGCGCGGCGGGGCGCAGAAGCGGTAGTAACCGGGGTCGCCACGACGGCGAGGCTAACGGGCGCGCGGACCTGCGGAGCTAGCCCGCTCTCCGCCGCCACGGTGAGTCAGACGCTCCGGAGACAAGGCGGTGATAATTCTGCCTTCACACCCCGCGAGAAGCGCCAGTCACGACCCACCCCTCTCCCCGCAGCGGGGCGGGCAGTGCCGAACGGAACTGGCGCTGCTCACAGTTCAGCCCGGCCGAAGAAAAGCCGCGAAGAAGAATTAGCCAAGGCCCGGGGGGCGCGGGGGGGGGCTGAGGGTGTCTGGAAGAACACAACCATGCATTACAACAACCTAGCCCTTTCCCTGCCAAGGAATCACAACCCCTGCTGCACCAATTAATCATGTCGGGATGGCAGGGTGGGTTTTGGCAGGTTACTTACGCGGACAGTTGGTTCCCTCGGAGCCGCTGGCTGCCGTCCGGCCGTCGGGGCAGCACCCGAAGGGGGTGTTGTCGCACGAGGAGCGGGGCTCTACCGCCGGGGGAGTGGTCACCGCCACGGCCGCCGTGGGTTCTGGGAAGGGGAGAGAGAACAGACGGAGGGGGGGGAGGGTGAGGCGCGTTCACAGCGAGAATACGCTCTGTTCCCCACCGCCATTACCACGGGCGGGGTGATAGAACTTTACAGTGTGAAGTGAGAGGCGTCCGGGGGGGACTTCAAGGCCGACCGGGTGTGTTCTGTCAGCGGAAGCAATCAGCGGCGCTCCGACACGACGCCCGAGACACCTGCTGACGCTCGTGCTGAAGCTGCGGTCCCGCGGGCAGGCTGTCTGCGCTGTTACTGCTTCTCCCAGGCTTCGGCTGGAGGACCTGAGGCGGAGCTGAATGCAAATACACAATCTCTTCCCGATAAAAAAAAAAAAAAAAAAAAGAAAAGTTGTGAACCGCAGACATTCCGTACCCAGGGCGACTATCGCTGACAATTTTTGCCGGAATCAGCCAGGGTATTAAAAGGCAGATACGCAACACAGCTCCAGAAATAATCACAACAGCTAATTTATTCCATTGATCAGAAAGGTAATAAAAAGCTCAAAGTGATGCGCAAAGTCATCTGGTATTAAATCTGGGTATTATCGACACACCTGTTCCCTTTACAGCGCGTAGCCCTAGCACACGCGCTCAATAAACGGCCGCTGGTCTATAACAAGTTTTGTTACCGGGGTTATTATTCTGCAGCGCCACAGATTTATGTCCAGCAGAGATTAGAAATGACCATAAAAAACCCAACTGACACGCGGAACGGGTCGTAAATATTTCAGCGGGAGTCGTGAAGGAGGCTGGCCACGGCTGCGACGGAGACTCGGAGCTGCGGAGCGTCCCCTGGCATCTGTTCGGCGTGGTCAGACTGACGAGCGGGCGCTAGGCGCGGCGGGGCGGGCAGCAGCGCGCGCAGGGGGCAGGATACACGCCGCCCCCCCCCTGGAAAACCTGCGGCCCATCGGGGGCCGGACGGACAAATTGGCGGAATAGAAACTCGTGGGGTTGGATGGAGAGCGAGTCGTGAAATTCAGAGTGCGGAGTTCCGGTTTACTCGCGGGTCAGGTGAAAAAAAAAAAAAAAACGTATAAAGGTCTTTTCCTCTTATTTACTCTCCAAATTGAAATCACCAGTTGCGGTTCCAGGTCACTGCCGTGCCCGCGGAACGGGAGTGAAGCAGCTGAACTGTGCGCTCTCATTCAACGCACTCGCCCGTGAAACAATGGCTGCACAATACTGGCTACGCAGTGTTATAGAACTGCTACACAGTGCCATACAGCTGCTACTGTACATAACACCACAATGCTGCTACACAGTACTATTCAGATACTAAAACGTACCATAGAACTGGCTACACAGTACCGTAGAGTTTGCTACACACTATCATAGAGCTGGCTACACAATTTCATAGAACTGCTAGACAATACCATAGAGTTCAACACTAAGACATCCGATTCTATTCATCAAGGTCTTGATTAGGATTAGCTAATTAGTTGAAACAGGTGTCCTAGTGCTGGGATAAATCAAAAACCTGCCCCCAAACCAGCCCTTTTTTGGGTAAGATGCTAGACCATGCAGTAACTGAGAGGGACTGGTGCAGCAGTAATCCACAGATTGCTCGCTGAAATAACCCACCCTGACTATAGTCCTACAAGGCCAATCATGCCCTGGGGCTGTGGACTCATTGCCATTTAATAATACAGCTTAGACTCAATATGGATACTTTCCGCATATAGACACAGTCATCCCTACTTCTCGCCACTATTCTGGATGTGACAGCCACAGAAAATATCAGAATAAAACCGTTCTACTGGCAACTCTTTATTACTAAACTAGCGACACACAACGAGAACAACAGAATATACCAGATACCAGTTTCTGCCTTGTTCTCAGTTCTTGTCAACAGCAGCAACAACAACGACAACCTTTTTTTATTAATTTAAGTCTTAAAAAAGTCACATCTATTTAAAAATAAATTGCTGCGCAGCGGTATGTGCACTCAGAACACGTTCCTTTGAGTGCTGAAACTCCCATCAGCTCACAGTGAGCCCTGTTCAGACTGCTTTGTGTTCATCATTAGAGCGCTGGGAGCAATGTTCTGGGGCCTCAAATACATAAACAAGACTTCATATATTCATATACATCACTGAAAATATTCTCCCGACAAAATTCTGCGAGTCTTTATTTGTAGCCCATGAGGCACATATATATATATGTCCCACTTTGCTTGTTTGGCACTTCACTTACTTACTAAAAAAAATGCTAAATACTACAAATGGTTACATACTGCAGTCACAATTGTTCTGTAAAAAGGATAGTGCAGGCAGTGCAATGGCAATGATGTTAGTATTGCAAACAATGAAAAGCACTGGAAAAAATCTGCCACATACTTACGCCACTCCCTAACTCTCTCACCTACGTGACAGAGACCTGGCTGGTCTCTCTCTCTATCTCCCACTATCTCTCCCTCCCTCTCTGTCTCTCGCTCTTACTCTGTCTCTCTCTGTCCCTCCCTCTCTATCTATCTCTCTCCCTCTGTCTCTCCCTCTATCTCACTCTATCTTACACTCACCACTACAACAGGCGCGGGCGGCATTGTGGGAAATGTAGTGAGGAAGTAGATTTACCGACTGGCTCCTCCCCGCTAGCCTCCGCGGCGGTGCTACCCTCCTCGTCGTCGTCGCCGCTGGGCTCACCGCTCCCCGAGTCCTCGTACGGGGAGGCAGGGGAGACGCGGCGGGGGGCGGAGCCCGCGGAGGGGGGTGTCGTGCGGGGCGGTTTGTGGTGGGCGGTGGAGCGGTGGGTGGGGATGGGAGGGTTGCCGGGTTTCTCCGTGACCCCGGGCGGCGGCGGGAGGGCCTCCACCCACGAGGGGGGCAGAGCGTTCCTCTCTCTCGGGTCCTCCGCCCCCTCCCCGAAGCGTGACGTGGAGGAGTGGCCATGGCGGGGCATGGTGACCCTGACGTGGGCGGTGGAGGGTGTGGCGCGGGGGGTGTTTGGGGAGGGGGTGGGTCTGGTGGCCGGCCCAGGGTGTAAGATGGTTTCTGGAGGAAGCAGGAATGAATGATGAGTAAGCATAGATGGAAATGCTTTTTTTATTTCTTGAAATATCCACTAACATTTAGACCAGGCACAATCACTGGGCAACTACAGCCCTAAAAGACAGAGATGGTTGATGGGAGTTGTAGTTCCCGATATTCTTTAATAATTTATGGCTATTCACAGTCCATACACGGACCCCCAGCAGAACCACAAAATCCATTATTCTCGAGAACTGTCATATGCTCATGCATCTTTCATAGATTAACCCCAATTGCTTGAAAAACAAGAATAATCTGCGAGCAGTCATTTAAATAAAGTCCTGTTCAGCCCATTACGCGAAAGCACCTGAGCACCTGAGACTGCAGTGACATATGTGTGGCATACACAACTGCATGGAATACAGATTCCCCTTGTCAAGCAAACAGTTGTCAGCTTAAAACAAGCTAATATTTTCTATTTTAAAGAAAGAAATGAGATTTTAAGTCCCATGACAAGACTAAAAGACACACTTTTTCCCAGGTTACAGCACCTTTTGTTGTTAGCCAGTGTTAAATTAGTGTTAAATATGTAACTGTCAGACATCACTGTCAATGTAGCACAAATATAAAGCACTGTGACATACAGTGAGAATGATCAAAATGATGATTTCCAGAAAAGCGTTTCTCTCGCTCCAAGTCAGTGAACGGTTACACAGCCTTACACATATAATAATCACTGAATACGGCACAAGCAGACACACATTTGCCGCATTTCATCCAACACTGGAGAGAAGCTTTAATCACAAACCACCGGGGCCCGCGTGTGATGAAAGATTGATGTAACGAGGGCAGCAATCAGGTTTTAACTTTGGCTTCAAAGGCAGTCGGCTCTGCTCGCAACCTCCCAGCATGCACTGCGGTTGACACGGCAGTTTTGTCGACACACAGACGCACACACACACACACACACACACACACACACACACACACGCAGACACAGACAAACATTCCGCAGTTCTCCCCTCTCCCGGGTGTCAGTCACCAGTGTGACCTGGTTCTATCGACTCTGACATCATCCCCAGCCACAGAGATACAATGCAACTCAACTCTCAAGTCTCGGGGGAGGAGTCAAGGCAAGTTGTGAGGGGATAGTGACATGCGCCACCCTGTTGACAAGTTGACAGTGTGTGTGTACACGCCTCCCTGTGTGTGTGTACACACCTCCCTGTGTGTGTGTACACACCTCCCTACTGTGGGAGGCTTATGGCATATACTCATGCGTCCCTCGTGTGACTGGGCTCTGCCCTTCAATGATGCTCCTATAACACGCTGCTTTGGGGGGTTTCCAAATTCCCATTTAATTACACCCTAATTGCCTCATATCTGAGCAGCGGTTACCCAGTGGGGTGTGAAATGCGCAACCTCCTCTTTTCCCGTAGCGGCGTATTTTAAGCAGCCGACACCTCCCACAGAACAGGGGGACATAAGGAGAGAGAGAGAGAGAGATAGAGGGAGGGGGGGGGAGAGAGAGAGAGAGAGAGAGAGAGAGAGAGGGAGAGGGAGAGAGAGAAGGAGGGGGAGAGAGAGAGAAAGAAAGAGAGAGAGGGAGAGAGAGTGAGAGTGAGAGATTTTATCACTCTATGCAGGGAGTTTTTGTTTATATTTATCTTTGGCTACACATCATGACCCAATTCCAGCAGTGACTTTGTTTGAGAGGATATTCAGGATGCAGGTATCCTTTTGATTCCTTCGTCCAATAATAAATGAGCCAAAAAACGTTATGTCTTCCATTGCATGAAACACATATTGTGTTTAGCATACCATTCACACATACAAACATACACACACATAAAAATCCTCATTTGACACCACTTAGACAAAGAAGTTGGTACCCATGAAACTCCATTGGTTGTTTCTTGTGAGTGCGCAAGCCAAGAAATTATGTTACTTAAAGACCGAGGAAAAGGCAGAGAGAGAGCACAAGACAGTGGAAGAGACAATGAAATAGATATACTATATCTACCTATAGAGAGGAAAAGATTGTGACAGAGAGAAAGGGAGTAGGAGGGAGGAAGAGAGAGAGATATCCTGTCTGACATCACGCCAGTTGTTTACGTACCTGCTGCAAATTCAGACTTACAAGTAAACTTACCAGAGAGGAAAAACAGAGAAACACAAACTTTCAGGGCCAGACATATTTCACCCATTTCACCTCCAGGAAGTTTAACTATGTTCACTCACCCCCCCCCTCCCTCCCCTCTGGCCTGGATCCTCTACCCGTGTCTGTTCCCTCTCTCTCCGCAGGGCTCATAGCCGTGCCCACAGTGCACTGGGCTAGCGCTGGGCGCTCTGAACGGTTACCGTCAGGCGGGATGAGCGGGAGTGGAGACGGAAGCGCGGCTCCAGCTAATTCCCGTCCAGCGACACGTGAAATGAGCTCCGGGGGGAACCTCCGCCCTCGGGCAGGGGCGCAGCCAGGAGCCTGAGCGCGAGCGCGTCCTGCTGAAGGAATTAAAAACCGCCCGAACCGCCGCCAGGAACCGCTAACCGCTAAACGCTAACCGCCAACCGTCGCCCGCTCCTCCAGGTACCGGCTGAGCAGGCCACCGCCAGCTCCCCGTCTCTGTGCACCCAGAATAAAAACCTGAAGAGATGGGCGATTAACAGAGCCGTAGCCGTTATCAGCCAACCGACTCCCACCGAATCTTTAATTCATTTCAACAACGTTCCAAAACATCAGGGCATTAGCTGCTACAGCAGCTGAAGATCAACATCTTACACAGAAGAGATTTACCTCCTGTGAACCCCTCCCGATCACTGATTCAATCGGTGGTGTTTAAGTACAAGGCATACGATCGCAAATATGTGATTATAATGTTCTTAACTGAACATGCTAACGTCGATGTAACAATCGGCACTGGTAACTGAAAGCAATGGAGATCTGACTTATAATTGCGGAGAGAAAAAAATAATAATGGCACGTGTGGGCCGCACACTGATGACCTGACCTATTTCAGATCTGACAAACCGGCGGCAGTCTGCGGAGAGATGAGAATCGCTCATTTCAAACAGCGTTTTAACGGGCCTTATCTCTGGGCGCTAAGAGGTGAGGTCAGCAAGCACAGCGGAGACACACACAGAGGCTGCCTCTGGCCCGCGCCCAAAAACCAGCAGCTGGCACCGGGCAACGTCCCCGCAGAGCCAGGGCAGCACGCGCCAAGCCCGCTCTACTGTTATAAAATCCACACCCACACCACAGAAGAAGAATGTGTCTGCAGCTGCACAAACACAAGCGTTTCCTGCACCAGTCTGCAGGCTTGTTTTGGAAGGCTGAGGAATTAAATCACACAATTGAGGGACTCCCAACGGACAATCCCTAATTGAAGATACAAATCCAGGGATTTGGAGGGAGGGGGCGGGGGATGAAATGGTGAATATCATTCATTCCTTGGGATTCTGAGACGGAGCCCAGAGCCAAACGGTGGCTCTCCATCTCTCTGTCTCTATCCACCACTCTCCATCTCTCTCTCTCTATCTATCTCCCCATCCCTCTATCTACCATTCACCATCTCTCTCTCTATCTCCCACTCTCTCTCCCTCTCTCTATCTAACACTCACCATCTCTCTCTCTATCTCCCACTATCTCTCCCTCCGTCTCTCTCCCTCTCTCTCCCTCTCTCCCACTCCCTCTCTCTTTCTCTCTCCCTCCCTCTCTCTCTCTCTCCCACTCCCTCTCCCTCTCTCCCTCTCCCACTCCCTCTCTCTCCCTCTCCCACTCCCTCTCTCTCCCTCCCTCTCTCTCTCTCTCCCACTCCCTCTCTCTCTCTCTCCCACAGGAGAGCATGTGGCAGGCAGTCCCCTGTGCTTTTCCATCCAATTTCCTCTCCAATAAAGCGCATGTTTATTTCACTCTGCAGGTGACGCGCAGTCCGAGCAGAAAAGCGTGACGGGTAGACATCTGTCCCTGCTTTGTGTTCTCCATCACACGCAGGGCGCACTCGGACCGGCCCGGGAGCGCAACAGGAGAGTACACGGTGTGAGTTACAGAGAGGACCTGTCTACGCACTCCTAGCAAGTAGATTGGACTCGTTTCATATTTTAGCTCCTCAATAATACCCCTGTACCTGACTGAGGGGCACAGGGACAGACTGTCTCAAAGCCCGAGAGACCAGTGACTATGACTCATGATCACCGTTCCCCCTTACAGTGCATACACTCTCAGAAATAAAGGTACAAAGTGCCTAAAAAGGTACAGTGGTACCCTATACAATAGGTACATAAAATTGTACCCCTAGCCAGCAATACATACAATTAATTTGTACCTTTATTGCTTGGAAAACACAACTGGGAAATTAGATCCTTGAAAAACAAAACTGTACCTCCACTGTCACTTTATTTCTTAGTGTGCAGTTTGGCAATGCCAGTTCATGGTCATGTATGCCAACCCACCAACAGTGAGGGTTCGGTCTGGGCAATAAAGAGTGGAAAAGCGACTGTGCCCTCCCCCACAGCGCTGAGGAAGCGCTGAGACTAACCACGGCTAGCAGCGGATGCTAAACCGCTGAACTTCCTGTCCCGATCACCGACACGGGTTAGATCCTGGAATGTTCTGGAAGGCAGACCCACCTGTGCACTGGCCCGGGTGCTTCACGCTGACGTGTTTGTCCTGTCGACAGGCGATGGTCTGCAGCTGACACCGGTCTGCGTAGGTGACCCCATCAGAGCCGCACACCTGCCCCCCAAAACACAGACAGTCAGTCCACACCTTTACACAGCTGCTTCTAGTTAAAGAGTAGGCCAAAAACCTGTAGCGGTCGGTTCTGCCTCAGAAGCGTCGGTTACACCACATTACAGGCATTTGACGGACGCTCTTACAACAGAGCGACGTACAGCAAAGTGCATAACCATAACCAGGGACAAGTGTGCTGAAAACCCCTAGAGGGAAGTACAGTTCCAAGTGCTACAGTAGGAATGACCACATACAGTAGATGAGAACTTGGACCTAGTTGACCACTCATTCATAACTCAGCCCAGTAGGGCACACAGGCTTAATCTGCACTTTAGACATCCGCACTATTCACTTTCCCCCGGGCTCAGTTAAAAACATGCACTGTTCTTTTATTGCTCTTCCAACTGAAGATTTTAACTGCAGCCCCTAGCAGAGAAAATATGCTATATCTTAGCAGCAGGCTAAACTGTTGGGTAATAACCCTACGGGGCTCAGTGCGCAGGAACCGCTCCACTGCACTGATTGGTGGAGGAGCAGGGTTCGTGGCCCCACCTTGGTCTTGTTCTCCTCTCCGCACTCGGGAGAGGGGCACTCGCAGTGGGCACGCCCGTTGGCCTCCACACAAGACGCCCCAAACTGGCACTCCATCTCCTCGCAGGATACCTTAGCATCGGGACCTGGGGGGGGGGGGCAAAGCGGGTAGAACAGGGTTCAAAGGTCATCTATCCGTCTTCAAGCGGCTTGCGATCAGTGAAGTGTTTGGATCTCCATTTTAATAAATAATAAACAAATGACATCGCCCAGGCATAAAAGCACTCCCTTAAGTAACGACTGCGTTTGAAAGGCATTACGCAAATGGGAATAATCCAAAGCAGCGCCCTTATCTTCAAGTGGGTCGTGCTCCGTGATGTGTTTTGATCTGGGTTTTAATAAATTATAACCCTGTGACATCACGCAGGCACAAAGGCGCTCTCTAAGTGAGAACTGCGTTTGAAACGCATTACGCAAATGGGATGGAGGACAAAGTAGGAGCTCCGCTTGTCATCCTCAGATGAGCTCGGTGTTGAAGCTGCGTTCGGGGACTGAACGAGGGTTGTGCGCCCGGGTGCGGGAGATGGAGGGGGTCATGGGAGATTTAGGGAGTCACGGGAGATGGAGGGGGCACAGGGGATGGAGGGGGCCACAGGGAGATGGAGGGGGCTACAGGGTGATGGAGGGGACCCAGGAGATGGAGGTGGCATGCGTTGGTGGGGGCAGGTGGGGCACGTTGGGGGGCAGGTGGCGTGCGTTGGTGGGGCGCATAGCGGGGCAGGTGGCGGGCGTTGGGGGGCAGGTGGCGTGCGTTGGTGGGGCAGGTGACGTGCGTTGGTGGGGCAGGTGACGTGCGTTGGGGGGCAGGTGGCGTGCGTTGGGGGGCAGGTGGCGTGCGTTGGGGGGCAGGTGGCAGGCTTTGGGGGGCAGGTGGCGTGTGTTGGGGGGCAGGTGACGTGCGTTTGGGGGCAGGTGGCGGGCGTTGGGGGGCAGGTGGTGTGCGTTGGGGGGCAGGTGGCATGCGTTGGGGGGCAGGTAGCGTGCATTGGAGGGGCAGGTGGCGGGCGTTGGGGGGCAGGTAGCGTGCGTTGGGGTGCAGGTCGCGTGCGTTGGTGGGGCAGGTGGCGGGTGTTGGGGGGCAGGTGGCGGGCGTTGGGGGGCAGGTGGCGGGCGTTGTGGGGCAGGTAGCGTGCGTTGGGGGGCAGGTGGCGTGCGTTTGGGGGGCAGGTGGCGTGCGTTGGTGGGGCAGGTGGCGGGCGTTGGGGGGCAGGTGGCGGGCGTGGGGGGACCGTACCTCTGTTGCAGCCGCTGGCGTCCATTTGGGAGCCGTCGGGGCACACGCTGCACTTCATGCCCCTCACCCCCGTCTTACAGGAGCACAGCCCCGACATCTGCTCACAGTCGTCCCGCACCGAGCCCAGAGCGTCGCAGTGACACGCTGCGGGGGGGGGGGGGGGGCGATGAACAACGGGGAGGGACGGGTCGAAGGGGAGGGAGGAGAGGAGGGGGAGAGAAGGGAGAGGAGACATTCTTGCATTCAGCTCGTATTGATATCGTAGTCCGTTTTCGGGCTTTAACCAATAACATCCTAACCTATAACCACAACAGGCAATATGTCTGAAAGACAAATAAATAAGAAAAGGAATGAAAGTGAGAGAGAGAGAGAGATGACAATAGGGTAGTGCTGATGCATTTTGTTGAAGATACATTTATGAGGTACTAATAGCATATAATCGTACATAGGGCATGTTTGTGTTTCATTATTAATGAATTCTATGTAAAGCAAGCTTTTTCCAGCAGTGGGGCTGACATGGCTGACCACAGTGCTTTGGGCTAACTTTAAATTTTCAGCAAGGGCATTTCACAGTCTGGGGCACAGATGACAGGGAGGGCCGTATCATCCTTTAAGCATGATTTGGGAGCACAAAGAACTCCCTCTTCCCAGCTCAGAGACATATAGGCTACACTGAACTGTAGTTATCTGCTGCAGCCACCGCTTATGCTGTAAATAACCGATCTGACAGCATTGGCCTGGTGTTTCTAACCAATAAAGCCAAACTGAACTGAATTGAACTGAACTGAGTCAGACTGAACTGAACTGAGTCAGACTGAACGGAACTGAGTCAAACTGAACTGAACTGAGTCAGACTGAACTGAACTGAGTCAGACTGAACTGAACTGAGTCAAACTGAACTGAACTGAGTCAAACTGAACTGAGGTGAGACACACATAGGCACGCTGCATGCACACATGCAAGCACGCACACACGCACACACACACACACACAAACACACAAACACACACAAACACACACACACACACACACACACACACAGAAGTAACTGTCAGAGACTGCTCTGAATGTGACCCTACAGTGATTGAGGCACCAGCATCTTAAACTGGGTTCTGGAGGAGTTCAACTTCAGGCCAGCCAGCCCCAGGGGATTGTGGGTAAAGCAGCAGAAATGTACTAATTCAGAAGTCCTTAGAGAAATAGAGTGACAGAGCGCTACAAGATTTGAGATTTGAATTAGATCGTTTTACTGCTGATGTGTGGTGCACCTGGTTAATGAACACAGACTCAGTGAGAAAACCTAGTCAGTCATGCACATCCTGTTATCTTTTAAACAGACTTTCTAGACCTTTCTAACACTATAGGAAACAGCTTTGCTGATGCATGAATACTATCAATGGGTCACACTTTAAAAAAGGTTAATGAATTAACATTAACTAATATAGATGTTAACATGAATGAATGATGAACAAATACATTAATTAAGCATGAAATTAACTGTATTGTTACTGTATTTGTTAACAACAAACAAACTTGTTTGTTACATGATATTTATACATTAGCAAACCATAGGATGCACTGATAATTAGTTCATCGTCAACAAATACATTAACTGACTTTCATTCCAATATGAATTGGCAATAATGTAGTTATTAGCATGAATGAATGACAAACGCATTAACAGAACTGTACAGATTAATTTCTCAGTAGTAGTGACATTGGGTCATGCCAATTCAAGGTGATACCTACTGTACACAAGGTAAAGGATCCTGTTTTGAAACCTTTCCTTATATATACAAAAAATGACACAGAATCTTGCAATATACAAAAAAGAACACGGATAATCCCCAGAATTAAATAATTTAAGGAAAAGATCTTCATACAGAATACATAATACATAAAGAAAACACTGTTAAGGGTGGCATGTTTAGCATATAACCAAGGAGGAGGAGGAGAAAGGGGGAGGAGGAGAGTAAACGTACGCGTGCAGCCGCTCATGTTCTCCGTGACGATGGCCCTGAAGTTCCAGAAGCCGGGCTCACAGCGGTCACACTTCTGCCCCCCCACGCCGGGCTTACAGGAGCACTGCCCACTGCTGGGGTCACAGGAGCCCCCGTACGAGCCGTAGGGGTTACACAGACACGTGCCTGAGGGAGGGGGGAGGGGAGGAGGGAGGAGGGAGGGAGAGATGGAGAGAGGGGAGGGAGGAGGGAGGAGAGAGGGAGGGAGGAGAGATGGAGAGAGGGGAGGAGGGAGGAGGGAGGAGGGAGGGGAGGGAGGAGGGATGGAGAGAGGAGGGAGGAGGGAGGAGGGAGGGGAGGAGGGGAGCAGAGAGGGAGGAGGGGAGGAGAGATAGAGAGAGGAGGGATGGAGAGAGGAGGGATAGAGGGAGGAGGGATGGAGAAAGGAGGGAGGAGGGATGGAGAGAGGAGGGATAGAGGGAAGAGGGGGAGGGGGAGGAGGGATGGAGGGAGGGGAGAGGAGGGAGGAGGGAGGGAGGAGGGGAAGAGAGAGGAGGGAGGAGACGAAGGGAGGGAGGAGGGATGGAGAGAGGAGGGATGAAGGGAGGAGGGAGAAGGGAGGAGGGATGGAGGGAGGAGGGAGAAGGGAGGAGGGATGGAGAGAGGAGGGAGAAGGGAGGAGGGATGGAGGGATGGAGGGAAGAGTCACACCAAAACCTGTGCTCGTGTATCCCATAATAATCATACAGCTACCTCAAACAAGGTTTAGGATTTACATGCTTAAATGCACACCATCTTTATCTGGGAAAGCAAATTACAATGTCTGGAATAAATCTGGAGCAGATAGCCTTACCCAGGGACCCTGCCAGGCACGCTGGGGCCCATTAAAAGATATGACACTGAGCACCTTAAAAATATATTGATGACAGCGATAATATTCTCCCTTATAAATCCAGACAATTTTGGGCCCCATCCAGCTTTCCATCCCTGAATTATTACCACTTTTCCCGCACGTTAGCGGTGTTGCAGATTCTATCTTATGGCCATTCATAGCCATCACGCCAACCAACAATCAAGCACGCCAACTCATTAGCAACCATAACTGTGTACAAACAGCATAAGCACACTATATCAGTTAAACAACGACCAGATATATCTCAGAATAACTCCCCCCAATAGCTACTGTATATAGCTTCAGTATAATTAATTTTTGGTTATGATGGATCTTGATTTAAACAAACAAATCAAAATTTTGCCTAAAGTTCAATTAATATTAATCGAGGGTAGCTATGGGCCTATCTTTGAAAAAGCCTGAAAATAGGCAATCCTTCACCAAGATTTATTAGCTTGAATAGATCTCAGAGCTCAGCGTGGTGCATGCTGACTTAAAGTTGGCTTTGATACAATGTTCTGATGAATTTGCAGTACTTTTGAAAATAACTCAATTTAGATAAACAATATTGATGCTGAAACATTGGCAATGAAGCAATATTTAAGGGACTCTGGTCCCTCTCACTAAAAGACTGTTATTTCACAGACATAGCGCTGCTATTTTCACTTTGGCTGAGTGCCCATTGATCACTACACAAACAACACGATGAATAAAAAACTGTTTTCATTCGTCTAAATGTATTATAATAATACCATCATGTTTCAAACAGCTGAATTATGTTTGGACATAACTGCCATTTCGCATTCCTCTTTGTGCTGTATATTGTGACAAGTTGATTGGTGTCGGATTCTGGTCGGGCACTTACTGGGGCAACCAGCCAGGCCCACTCCTAGGGCTGCTGTTATGTTGTCACGGCAACAGCCGTAGACCGTCTGACTGCAATGCAGCGCCTGGGTCAAGCCAGGTGGAGATGTGGCTGAAGCTGTTTTTAGGGGAGGGGTGGACGGGACAGAGAAAAGCACAAAAATAATTTCATCTTAATACAGAAATTGAGTTTGGCATTGAGGTGAATGGCTAACACAAGTGAACAAGTAAGACGGGAAATTCTGCGCGACACAAAAGAAACTGCTTCAGTATGAGCGGTTGTGGTGCAGTTGCTTGCCTCTGAGATAACAGCGCTATTTAGAATCCCAAATAAAATGTCAACATCTTGGACGGAAAGAAAAAAAAGAGAGATGCCTTTTCCGTCTCTGAAAAGGAGCGGTACAGTTTAAATTGGATTCGCGACAGCTGACACTGCAGCAGCGCATTCTTTATCTGCTCGCTGGTGCGCGAGTGTGTATGGCCGCGTGCGCCTAATTTAGCGCATGGGTATGTATGCATGCATATGCGCTCACTAACAAGTGATTGAGCGCATGTTTGTGTGTGTGTGTGTGTGTGTGTGTATGGTAGCTAATGGATGTGATTGTGTGTGTGTGTGTGTGTGTGTGTGTGTGTGTGTATGGTAGCTAATGGATGTGATTGTGTGTGTGTGTGTGTGTGTGTGTGTGTGTGTATGGTAGCTAATGGATGTGATTGAGTGCGTGTTTGTGTTTTTGTGTGTTTGTTTGTGTGTGTGTGTGTGTGTGTGCGTGTGCGTGTGCGTGTGCGTGTGCGTGTGCGTGTGCGTGTGTGTGTGCGTGTGTGTAGGGTGGCCTGTAGCGTAGTGGTTAAGGTAAATCACTGGGACACTGGGACTGGGAAATGCAAGGGGTCGGCGGTTCGATCCCCGGTGTAGCCACAATAAGATCCGCACAGCTGTTGGGCCCTTCAGCAAGGCCCTTAACCCTGCATTGCTCCAGGGGAGGATTGTCTCCTGCTTAGTCTAAACAACTGTATGTCACTCTGGATAAGAGCGTTTGTCAAATGCCAATAATGTAATGTGTGTATGGTAGCTAATGTCTGTGATTGAGTGCATGTATGTGTGTGTACGTGTGATAGCTAATGGATGTGATTGAGTGCATGTTTGTGTGTGTACGTGTGATAGCTAATGGATGTAATTGAGTGCATGTTTGTGTGTGTGCGTGTGATAGCTAATGGATGTGATTGAGTGCATGTTTGTGTGTACGTGTGATAGCTAATGGATATGATTGAGTGCATGTTTGTGTGTGTGCGTGTGATAGCTAATGGATGTGATTGAGTGCATGTCTGTGTGTACGTGTGATAGCTAATGGATATGATTGAGTGCATGTTTGTGTGTGTACGTGTGATAGCTAATGGATATGATTGAGTGCATGTCTGTGTGTGTACGTGTCCGTGCTTATCTATCTGTGAGGCAGGTCTCACAGTGCTGAGACAGCTATAGTGTAAGACCAGAATAAATTCATTAGCCGTCAGAATCGCTCAGCAGGAGGAGGAGGAGGAGGAGGAAGAGGGGAGAGGGGAGAGTTGGCGCTGGAGGCAGTGGTGAGTCTATGAAGCGGAGAGCAGAATGAGCGTCAGGGTTGGGGAGGGAGAGTAGATTAGTCTCCGCGTGGCGCTGGTCAGTTGGCATGGTGGAGCGGGTCGTTGCCGATGGGAACCGGAGAGGAGCGCGGAGGCGCTGACGGTTCCTCCCATAGTGCTTTGCAGCAAAGATGGGTTTTGCACACAGTTCATTAAACCTGCGCTTCTGCCCGGCTCCTTTGTGCCTCGGCCATTAGGAGAAAAATGCTTTTAATAGAACATCTTCTTCCCCTCCGCCTCTGTGCTTTCTCACATTGTCCCTCTCGGTGAAACAGAAAAAGAGCAATTTATGAATTCCAGCGGGGTAAAGCGGGAGTCGCCGACATTCTGCACTCCATCAGTGGGATTGTGCGTGCTGGTGTGTGCATTTCCCCCCCACAACCGCGAGACTGTGTGCCATTTATATGTTCTCCATCAATACGAATGAGCTCTCAAAAGATGCGGGCTCAAACCTAGCTCAAACTTCTCCATGAATATTAAATAGGGAAGACCCAACGACAGTTCCCCATTGAGCTGATCTGGCAGCTTCTGAGGGGACCTAAAGCCGCAGCTCACGCCCTGATTGTGGAAATCTACTGTCCTTGTGCCTGACCTACTGAATGTTTGGTCTCCAAAAAGGATGGGCATCCCTCCTATAGCTGGGTTCCTCTCGAGATATCTACCCATTGGGGAGTTTTTTTTACCCCATGCGCTATTTGGGGGCTCAGGGCTGGTATGTTCCCTATTCTTTGCAACAGTCTTCTGTGAAAATAACATTTAATTGAATTGAATTAAGCCCCTTAATCATAAATGTACAGTATGTGATTTGAATGTTCTTCAATAATGGTGATGTAAAAATGGCTACTGGTAATTGAAAGCGAGGCAGTTCAAAAACACAGAATTAAAAAGAAACATTACAAAAAGCCTGCTCTTTAAAGGGTTAAAGCCAATGAATGGACACTTGTGCTGAAGGATGTTTTGCGAGGCAGGCGAAACTGAATACAAAATTAACCATCATTTGCACTACAAAAAGCAAGACTGGTATCATTATTCTTTATTTTTCCAGGTAGAACTGTTACTCACTATATTGATTACAGACGCATATGCAAGTCCTCAGATTTGTTTCCCTAATATGACAGCAGTAATAGGAAACTGACTCTTGGTGGAGACTGCGGAGGAGCCGTTTGTGGAACACAGTCTGCTGGTTATTTACACAGGTAAGAGCGCTCACCTGAGCAGGGTCCCTGGCCCACGATCAGCAGGTGCTCCTGCCTCTCACAGCGGGTCTTCTTCAGCTGGCACTCGCTGCTGTAGGTGCGTCCGTCCGAGCCACACACCTGCGCGGGGAAGAGGTCACAGTGAGCTCCACAGGGGAGGGGAAATGGGGCCAGGGGCCCACAGGGAAGGCGGCCAGGGGCCCACAGGGAAGGGAAGAGGGGCCAGGGGGCAGTGGGAGAGGGGCCAGGGGCCCACAGGGAAGGGAAATGGGGCCAGGGGCCCACAGGGAAGGGAAGAGGGGCCAGGGGCCCACAGGGGAGGGAGGAGGGGCCAGGGGCCGCCCTACCTGGCTGCGTGGCACACTCAGGCAGGTGAAGTCGCACATACAGCGGTCGTCCTCGGCGTCCTCGTCCCAGGAGCCTCCGAAGGTCCGACAGCGGTCCTGTTCACAGCCCCCCTCCGCCCCTGAGCCAGAACCCCCAGAGCCGCACTCTGAGGAGAGGGGAGAGGAGATTATCAGCACCCTTATACACAGGCACACGTATGCTTTTACACCTTATAATTTTAACAGGCTATTAAAAATATAACTGACAGCAAACACTCGGTCTGCCATATGTTACACGCGGCAGTTTCGAACACTCGAGGCAATATTCATTAAAATATTTCCTAATTCCATTACATGACTGTCTATTGAAATGTTCTCCACATTCAAGCAGAAATTACAGCAGGTCCACAGCTGGAAGAAGCAGATAATGACTGTGGAGAAAGGAGAAGTCCAGCTGATACACAGGAAGAGGTTCACCAGAGCCCCTGTAGAGGAACCCTTTACTTTTCAATTAGCACAGAAACACTGGGAGATATGAGCACTTGCTCCCTCTGTAGCAGAGAAGCACTGAGAGATATGAGCACTCACTCCCTCTGTAGCACAGAAGCACTGAGAGATATGAGCACTCACTCCCTCTGTAGCACAGAAACACTGAGAGATATGAGCACTTGCTCCCTCTGTAGCACAGAAACACTGACAGATATGAGCAATTGCTCCCTCTATAGCACAGAAACACTGAGAGATATGAGCACTCGCTCCCTCTGTAGCACAGAAACACTGAGAGATATGAGCACTCACTCCCTCTGTAGCACAGAAACACTAGGAGATATGAGCACTTGCTCCCTCCATAGCACAGAAACACTGAGAGATATGAGCACTCACTCCCTCTGTAGCACAGAAACAGAGAGATATGAGCACTCGCTCCCTCTGTAGCACAGAAACACTGAGAGATATGAGCACTCGCTCCCTCTATAGCACAGAAACACTGAGAGATATGAGCACTCACTCCCTCTGTAGCACAGAAACACTGAGAGATATGAGCACTCACTCCCTCTGTAGCACAGAAACACTAGGAGATATGAGCACTTGCTCCCTCCATAGCACAGAAACACTGAGAGATATGAGCACTCACTCCCTCTGTAGCACAGAAACAGAGAGATATGAGCACTCGCTCCCTCTGTAGCACAGAAACACTGAGAGATATGAGCACTCACTCCCTCTGTAGCACAGAAACACTGAGAGATATGAGCACTTGCTCCCTCTGTAGCACAGAAACACTGAGAGATATGCGCACTCACTCCCTCTGTAGCACAGATCATTGTGGCAGCTGGCCCTGTGGACACAGATTTACCTGATATCAGGAATTATCCCCGTTGCTAATTATACAGCACGTGGCGCTAACACACCATTATCATCACTGAGGCCAGACACAGCCGCACAATAGCTTTATGCTAATGTCAGGATTAGACTGGGAAGACGCGATTAAAGAAAGTTTGTCTTGATAATTAAAAGTGAGGATTTCAGCATGTTCAGTTTTCATACAGTATGTTTGGCATCGTCTATGTTTTGGAAGATTTCAGAAAAAAGAATGCAATCTTTATACAGCAGAAATGAGTTCAGCTTTCATTTACTAATTATGTATTTGTTTATGCATTTTTTAAAGAAGAATAGAGGAAACCTGATCAAACAACTGCTTAAAAATGCAAGTAGGTCAAAATGTAGCTGTGTTTACGAATCAGCTGGGAAACACTCACTTTTTCTTCCCTTCTTTGCTTTGGCTCAAAAAAGTGTTTGCAAAAAAATCCAGAAATAAATACACTGGCAGAAATTTCTCATCAAAGCAATTAAGGGAAATAAAACCAGGGAGCCTTGAGCAGAGCCAAGATGGACAACCTGCTGCTACATCCTGCAATATATGGGCCCCAACAGCACTGCCCTAGTGGCCAGTACATACCCTATATAACTGTGTGGCCACTGCCAGTCTAACAAGAGGGCGATATTCAACATGAATAAAACATAAAACGTAATAAAAAATACAAATAACGGTAAAGATCCTTGTAAAAATCACTTCAAAAGGAAAAATAAATATTTGAGTGTCTTTTGTCTTCCGGATTTCATTCTCATTCTTTGTTTTTAATTATTGACGTTTTGGCTGGCACAGCTGAGTACCATGGAAACAAACTCATAACTCACTCGTGAGGTAAGACATCGGAAAGAACAGTTAAGCAAGGGTTTTGCCGACTACACCATGGGCCAGTGGGCCTTTAAGACGGTGAGTCTGTGAGCCACAGACATTCACACGGACACTCAGAACTTAGTGCACAATCCTGGAGGGCCAGACCATAACTCCTCCCCTGCAGCAGGTTATGGCCTTGGTGGCGATGCTAAGCTTGACCAGTCCGGCCCTGGCCTGAGCTGGCAGCTCCGGGGCTGAGAATGGTGACAGCGCTGCCAATAGCGCTGAGTGTGAGTAATGAACTGGACAGGCCGGTATTTCATTAGCACCACACAGAGAACATCCAACTCGGCTCCAAAAGACACAGGCACTACACAGAGAAACCTGGAGTGCATCGAGCACCATTACATTACATTACATTACATTACATTATTGGCATTTGGCAGACGGTCTTATCCAGAGCGACTTGCAGTTGATTAGACTAAGCAGGAGACAATCCTCCCCTGGAGCAATGCAGGGTTAAGGGCCTTGCTCAAGGGCCCAACGGCTGTGCAGATCTTATTGTGGCTACACCGGGATGAGAACCACTGACCTTGTGGGTCCCAGTCTTTTACCTTAACCACTACGCTACAGGCCGCCCTATGACACAGGCACTACACAGAGAAACCTGGGAGTGCATCGGGCACCAGCTGCAATAGACACAGGCAGCACAGACACACAAACAATAGTTTTAAAGACACAGATTTTGGGGACTGGGGGTCTGACTCCAGACTGCTGCAGTGCCCCCTATGGTCAGCAGCCTCTTGGAACTGTGTGTTATAGGCTGTGGTTGCAGACAGGGAAATTAGGGTGGTAGCTGGACATTCTCAGTCCCAATTTGGGCAACAAAGTTGTCGTTGTTTTTAAGTCTCTTTTAAGGCCCAAACATTCAGAATGTCTTCATTTTCATCCAAAGAGACATCTCTGATTGTGGCTCTATCCTGTGATGGAACTCCCTGGTGGACACAGCCACACAGATGCATACGGACCAGGGGGCCGCAGTTATTCCAGCCTCGCTGGCCACCTGAGCTCGCTTGCCCCCGGACACGAACGAGCGCATATCCTCACGCCCAACACTCAAAACAACGCGTACAAATCGATACAAACGCAAATGAAGGCTTGAGGGGATCCCAATTAGTTCCCGCGCTTTGAAGCTGCGGCCCCCGCACATCACAGCACAACATTTCAATTAGCCAAGCGGGCGAATAACGTCCGCGTCAGCTTCTCCAGCCCGCCTTCCAGCTCGGGTGACGGCAGGAAGTGAAGAGGAAGGGGGGGGGGGAAATGAAAGAGGGATGAGGAAAGCTGGGACAGCAAGTCTGGAAGAGTCCCCACACGAAAAATAGAAAAGGTGGAGTGGAGGATGGGGTATGTTTGAAAAAGACGGGAAGACGGGTGCCACCTCAAGTGGGGTACTACCTCAGTGGTAACCACGTAATCACCACTGTGCTGGTGCCGAGCACTAAAAACTAATATATAAGGCTCACACACTATTTTTTTAATTCTCAAGTGTTAATATACTACCTGCTCTTAGATTGATTGCCCATTTTCTCACTCCTACTGGTGCAGTTTGAGTCAGATGGTTCATTCCTGACCTTAATTCGGGTGTGCCGTTTTTTTCCCACTGGCTGGATGAAGATCCAAGTGCCCTCCAGCCTCTCTCTGAATCTATTTTAAAGTTCTTTACATTTCTTTTTGGCTCGCCATGCCTGGGTTCTGAGAGTACACCTGAGTCATTATCAAATTATCTCCCAACCAGAAGCCTTAGATCAGCATCTTATGGTCTTCCTGCTCCGAAATACTCAAGTGAGAATGAAGGGTGATCTATCTTTACGGCTTTACACCCAGCCCGGGTGCATTAGGGACACCAACTTCCTCTACTTTCTTATTTATTCTGCATATTTCTGGGGGTTTTTTTCTCTTGCATTTTGCAGATTTCCAATTTGTAGTTACTGTGCACTAACTGCGTGTTTTTTAATGGAAAGTGCTTTCAGCACCCATGTCTGAATCCACTGCCGAAATCACCCACAGCGAGGAGCAGCTAAAAATATCCCGCCAGCCTTATACTTCAAAAAGAAAGATGATGGTGACAAGGAAAGGAAAATAAGAAAAGAATTAAGACAAATTGCAGAGGATAGAGGAAAGAAAGTAATGACCTTGGGAGAATTTTGCTATCTGTGACACACACCAAACAGCGCCATCACTCCCACAGAGCGGAGGCTAAGATGGCCGCCTGCCCAAAGCCAGGGAATTCATCTGCACCGCACAAACACCAGCGCCTTCCCGGCTCACGGGCGGTACAGTACATGCACATTCCTAATTGAATGCGGGTTCTCTCATTTCTGCACCGCCCCAGTTTACCGTGCGCGTACAGTTTAAAGAATGTGACAAGCCCAGATAAACCACACAAACACCAGATGGGATTCAGCGTCACGGAAGAGACGCGGAAAAAAAGAGAGAAGAAAAACGGGTTTGTCTGGGAAGCCGTGATGGATGGCCCCAGCCTTCCTGATCCCATTCGAACCCTTCCCACGTCCCCCTTCCCTCACGCCCCCCCCCTGCCTGCTACCCCCTTCCTCCTCCGGTATCGCCGGACTATTGATGTGATGTATGCAGTGTATTACCGGAGCATTTCATATTGATATTTATACCGGGAGAAATCCTATTTACTAAACGGGTATTCAATTAAAGAGGTCTCAGCCCTGGGTGATGCACTATTCTCACCTGGAGCTTTGTCAGTGTCCACAAAGAAGCCGAGCCTAGGCCTGCCCGAGTGTGAAATTAAACAGGTGATAAATTCCCCACCGCGGCCACCGCTCGGAACACTGTCATTTTTCATTACCACTAAATAAAAGAAAAGGGGGGGGTGGGGGGCGGCTGTTTCTCCATGTGAGTAATGAATATGGATTTTGGAATCTGGTATAAATAAATTAATAAACACCCATGTATTAGTCAACCTGTGCTTACAGGGATGCAATGCGTAGACATGCGGTTCAAAAAAAAAAAAGGGTCACAGCGATACAACTAGGTGAGCTTTATCCGTTTGGAAGAGTGCCTTTTTAAATAACACAGTTATTTCAGTCGTGTGAAGTACCCTCCATCTTCACAGGTCTCCGGCTGTGCCACTGAGACTCCGGGACAAAGCACCTGCTTGTGTTCGTCTTGCTTTCTTGCTTTCTTTCTTTCTTTCCTTCCTTTGTGACTAACACCAAAGCCAACCAGCACACAACAAGCCAAGGAAAAGATTTGATTTTTTTGTTTGAGGGGAAAAAGGACAGTTTATCTTGTGTACAATTTTGGGAACACGACTGGAATTCCCACAATAGGAGACTCTGTTGTGTGACCTCGCTTCTGACCGCCGCTTAACTCTCTCAGGTAAATTCACCCGCCCATAATCGCAAAATGGCCGGGTGCAGGAGTGCTAAAGTTGAATGTCGCAGATTAGAGCGATACACAAAGGTTTCTTTGGGTTGTCGCAACAGGCAACCCTTTCGTATCAAAAGGTATAAACCTAAAAGGTATAAACCCTTTTATAACCTAAATGTATAAAAGCTATGAAAGCTTCCAGATTGAACCATTTTGCCTGACAAAGAACCCTTGAATCAGATAGGGCTCCTCTATGGAGACACAGAGGAATTATTTCTTCTCTGTTTGTGTGCATTTCCTTGATGATAAACACTGGAGAAACATCTGAAAAAGCCCTTCGGCGAACGACAGTGAGGAAACCCCCGCAGAAAAACTCCTTTAGGCGTAGGCCTATACCCTGCAGTTTCCTCACACGATGCCCAAACACCCTGCTCCCACACACAAACCCCAGCCTGTCTGCGGCAGATTAGCAGCGCAGGGGAGGTGCATTGTGGGAATTGTTCTCTGGCCCTAGAGGAGAGCTTGATTAACTGACACCCGCCCCACCCCCCCCACTCCAAACCTCCCGCCCCACCGCCTCCACAGTACCCACCCCGCCCCGCCCCCACCCCCCACGCAGGATCATCAGGAGACGTGGAAGTCAAGGACAGAAAGGGAGAATAGGGGGAAGATGCGGGGAAACAATAATGTTTAATTATCTGCAAAGCAAAGTAAAGCTACTGTAAAAATATCGGCTGAAATGTATGTATGTAGCTGAAGCAGTCTTATCAGCCACTCGGGCACAGTACACGATTTGCGCTGGTAATTTGCTCTGATTCCTCTGAAACGCACGGATGTAGTTTACAAGGTTAAACAGCAGAGAACTGCTTTATTTTGTATTATTTTAAATAACACCCTAATGAGCCGCACACACAGCAGGCTACGAGCTCCCTGCGCATCGACAGCGGAGAACTGATGCGGTTTCAGAGAGCAGTGCTGTGCCACACACGGGCAGATAACGTCCTGTAACGATTTCCTCGTGCATTGCATAATTAACACTGAGCAGATTCAATAACACAAAAAGGCAGTTCAGTGTTAACGGTGGAGATTTATATTCCCAGAGTCAAAAGCTATCATTTACATAGAAATATGTGTTTCTGTCATCTACTGTACGTGGGCAAGTGGAGCCGCAGTATAATATAAAGGGCCCCCACTGTAAACCCTGATGACTAATGACACACGGGATTATTTTTATTTTATTACCGTGGTTAAAAGTAAAACCATTCACTGAAAGGAACTCCTGCTTCCTGCAGTGCACATTTAAAAAAGGCACATGCCAAATAATGGGACATGCCAGGGAGGCAGTGTTGATGAAAGGCAAGATATTTATATTTCAGCTGTTTCTATTGAACCTTTCAGCTGTATAAAACAGACATCTATACAAAAACACAAAGGGAAATACAAAGACAAGAACAACAAAAAGACTGGGGGTGGGAAAGGTTGTGAGTTTCGCGCATGAAAGTTTTATTAGGTCAGACTAACAGAAGGGAAGTCAGCAGTGAAACAGTTTAGGAAAGGCTGCCACACCCTATAGTAGAGTTTCTTGGCAGAGCCAGGCTGGCAGTGCTGAAGTTCCTCCAGTTTGAGGTGAGGCATAACATACGGCAAGATATTTAAGCCAATGGACACACAGCAGTAGATGGGAAAGAGTACACAAAGTCTGACTGGTACAGAGCCACACCCAAGGAACAGAGGGCAGGAGAAGCAGCATCAGAAAGAGATTATGGAGTCAGTGGAGTGAGGAGGGATCTTCAGTCAGACCGAGACTCACATACTGCACACAGCCCTGGAGGTCACTGAGCCAGGTTAAACTGACTGAGGGAACCAAATCTCTGTCAACTGAGGGGAAAGGGACCAGAAAAAAATTCTAAGTCTCGGATTTAGACTCAAATCTGAAATCAAAAGTATTCTGTATAGCCATGACCAGACTACCAGGAGTGTTATCATCCCTGATGCCGAGCCCATTGCCTGCCTCTCTCCGGGCTTGTTGCTGTAATTATGTTCAGCGCCAGGATGCAACGAACGTTAGCGAACAGCCGAGAATGAAAGTGGCGTTGCGGGCGAAATCCCTGTCATATTCACACTGAACCCATACAGAGAATGTTTACACTGGCTAATTAAAAAGCAACCAAGTGCCATATAATCTAGGGGCACATAACACCTCAAATGACATATTATACATAATTAAGAGTGTTTTTCGTCTTCTGGCTGAGCGGCACTCCGGAGAGCCGTTCGCTGAGAGGGTTGTACGGTAAACAAAACGGAAGGGTACAGCTCCAAAAATAACCTGAGGGAGAAGAAACAAATGTCCTTGTACTGAGAGCGGTGGGGGAGATGTCGTGTCTCACGAATAAGAGCACCAGGAAAACGGAGGGCGGGAAAAGCGCGACGAGAGAACGCGGCGGAGGAGGAACGGGCGGCGGACGCTTTTAACGCACCTTCGTCGCAGCCGCCGGCCTTGGCCACCTCGATCCTCCGCTTCATGACGCAGGACGTGGCCTGGAGGTCGCACGCGCTGTCGTAGGTGAAGCCGTCGCTGCCGCACACGGGCGAGGGCGGCCGGCCCGCGCACTGCGGGCACTCGCACCTGTTCTGCACGCAGCGCGCGCCCCACGCACACACCGCGCCCCCGCACATCTCTGAGGAAGAGCGGCGGGCACAGCGATCAGTACCTGGACATAGAACACCTGTACACATGATCACAAACCGCCAGGGCATTCACACGTAATCGCACATAACCACAACGTGTACGCATAACACATGCACACATTATCACAAACGATCAGTCCATGCACACATAATCACAAATAATTATCACATGCACAAATAATCACTAATAATCAATACATGCACACATAATCACAAATAATCAGTACATGCACACATAATCACAAATAACCAGCACATGCACAAATAATCACAAATAATCAGCATATATACAAACAATCACAAATGATCAGCACATGCACAAATAATCACAAATGATCAGCACATGCACACATAATCACAAATAACCAGCACATGCACAAATAATCACAAATAATCAGCATATATACAAACAATCACAAATGATCAGCACATGCACAAATAATCACAAATGATCAGCACATGCACAAATAATCACAAATGATCAGCACATGCTCAAAATAAACAGCCTCCGCACAAATAATCACTAATAGTCAGCTGACCAACACAAGCAGTACTCACTGCATTCTCCCTGCGCGGCCACCCTCAGGTCCTGCTGCTGTGTGCACGCTCTCACGTGCAGCTCACACTCATTGCTGTAGGTGTTCCCGTCACTGCCGCACACGGGCTGGTGGGAATGCACGCACTCCCTGGGGCACACGCAGCGCCCCGTCTGCCCGTCACAGATCGCCCCGAAGGAGCAGTTTCGGCAGGGCTCCGCTGGGAGAGGGCGGAAGGGCAGAGAACATCATTAAACCCCTTTCAAGAGTACTGTCGTTTTTCTGGGAATGTTTTGATTTCAGAATTCTGTTTTTCCAGAACTCTGCTTCCAATGACCAGTAGTGATTGTTACACCAGCGTTAGAGTTCTCAGTTGAGAACATATTTGTGATGTCACACCTCAAAGGGTTAAACTGCTGGTCTTCACACTCCATCCCACTGCTGCATTCCGTCTGCCAGATTACCAACGGTCTGCGTGACCGCCCAACAGAGGGCTAGCCAAAATCTATATATGCCTTCATAAAGACCATTCATGCAGATGGTCTACGTCTCCC
Source organism: Conger conger (assembly GCF_963514075.1). Taxonomy (NCBI): domain Eukaryota; kingdom Metazoa; phylum Chordata; class Actinopteri; order Anguilliformes; family Congridae; genus Conger; species Conger conger. The sequence goes on from NC_083769.1 coordinate 39,669,584, forward strand.
ACGAGTTTGGCGGTCCATCAACAGCACTATTTATGTCCCATTTGCGCTTTCACGCGGCTCAATCAACTGCCTTTTTAGGACCTGGGAGGCATTAATCTTCCAACAAATATTGGAACATACTAATTTATAGAGGTGGAGGAACCATAAAAAGAATGATTGGACGCCTGGCCGGAGAGCGCGCGTGCCTCCACTGACGGCGGCACCTCCAGCCGGGTGTGAGAGCCACAGCTATCATATTCAATTAAGACGCGGGGCAATAACAGCTGCAGATTTACTGCTAATGGAGACGTCCTCTCATGCATAAATCTCGCCGGTGTTATTAGCCTGTTTATTATGCGCTAATAAACGGCCCCTGTTCACACGCTGGCAGCAGTTGGCTCCTGGCCCCAGGGCCCGGGGGGGGGAGGTATCTTATTAAAAAGGCCAGAGCAGCGAACACTGGAACCCGCAGCAGGGCGCGGGGAGCGTGGTGACAGAGCCGCGAGGAGCCGGGAGTTATAAATCACCGGCCGGACGTCTGGAAGTGTCCTCCGCAATCAGCCCCCCATCCCGATAAAGGAGCCTCTTTATCTCCACGACAACCACGAGTACTCTGCCGCGCGAGGTAACCGCGGGAGATAGCGGTCTCCCCGTTGCCCCCCCTGACCCGGGGCAGGGGGGGAGCGCTCGTGCCGCGGCCCCGCTCCGGGAACAGGAAACAGAGACCCGGGCTCAGACGGGAGGGGCGGCAGGGGCGGGAGACTCTGCGCTCCTGGGTGAGTCGGCGCCTAATGCGACCTCCAATCTCAGACCATCAAAGAAGGCCGCCAATACGGTTCGCTTTCATGAAAAAAAGGTTGTTTTTTTGTTTCTTCCTCCACCTACACTAAAATTATATGACTAATGCAGTTTTGATGACATACCCTGCTCCCCCCCCCCAACCTTCTCTCTCCCTTTCTCTCTCTCGATCTGTCTCTCAGTCCAATCCATCTGCTTCGGCTCTGTGCGTTCCCTCCTGTGTTTGTGAAGCCCGCTCAGTTTTGATGTGACCTACATTCCCCCACGAGCTCAGGGGCCAGGATCGTGGAGAGCCCTCTCTCCCACAACCCCCCCCCTGTCTCTGTTTATATAAATAAATATGAAGGGCCTTTCAGAGCAGGTGACATTGTTCCCAGCTCCATTAGCTCCGGGTGCCGGCCCCAGCCAGCCAGCCAAGGTCACCCGCCACTCAAACATTATAGCGAATAAGAATAATAAAAAGTGTCCCCTCTCATATCACCGTAAGACAGCCCCTGAGCTATAAAGATAACCGCTTTTTATGATCCCTTTTTTCCCTCTCTCTCTCCCTTCCCCTCGAGGAAGCAAATTAAATTCCGACCACACACATGAACGCGTGCTGCGGACCCTCTCTCTCTCCGTCTCTCTCTCCCTCCCTCTCTCTCTCCCTCCCCCTCTCCCTCGCACACGCTCAAACGCATATACCGCCCTTTTCCACCGATGGTTAGGTACTCATTGTTTTATGTTTATAATGGCGGTCTGAATGAGCACATAATTACGGCGGACAGGGTTTGATAATAGCAGTGCTCATAGGGTGGAGAGGAGGACCTGAGAACAGCTGGGAATAGCTCCTCCCCCATGCAGAACTAGCCGTCGGGTCTTCGTTATACAGCGCTGTTCCGCTGACTCCTGCTTCTCCGGAAACCACGGTCATCAGTAGCGCTGTGTTACTGATGTGCCTCCGCGTGCACTTTTTAAATTAGCACGGCATGCTACCCGACGGCACGCCGCAACGCGACCTGTTGCCCAAAAGCTACTTCACCAAGTTCACCGAGCTCAAACACTTCTTTTATAACCACTGTGTCCTATGTCTGTGCAGGTGGACTTCCGTTTCAAGCATGAAGAGAAAGGAAAAAGGTATTGTGCACGCAGACAGACTAGTGTTAAAATGCTAAACCAAATTCAATTCAATTCAATTGTATTTGTATGGCACTTTTCACAGAAGACACTTTACAAAGTAACAGAAGGGAAACCCCAGTTAGTAAACAAATCTGGTAACAAACTCCCCAGTGTGGAGAAAAAAAACCTTAAACGGTGGCTATAAAAAACAAATGGGAAGAAATATTGGGAAGACCCCAGATATCCTCCGCTGACTGGCGACGTGTAATCCAAAACCCTCCATAGATTTTATTGCTACATTTTTCATTTGATTTAGAATTTTTCCTATTTTTCTCCCAATTTGGTGGCCAGTTGTACCCTGTTTATTTCAAGCGCTCATGTTAGTTCAGGAAACACCACTAAGACCCCGTCCCCTGGTGGACGGAGTGCCGGTCCAATTATGCCACTCCCTCGCGTGCCGGCCAAACTCATCTTTGGCAGGACCGGGGTGCGTACCCCAGTCCTCGGGGTGAGACCATTTCTCAGCAGGTCAAACCAGCATTAATGAGCCTGTTGATTGTGCCTGTGGCAACATCCACGCTGGTGTTGAGCTCCAGTAAAGCCGGAAGCAGAGCGGAGTTGATTTTTCCGGCAGGCAGAGAGCGTAAGCGTCTCTTCCCGTCCGTACGGGTCAAGAACCGGCGTAATCCACTCTCCTTCACACTCCAGCTCGTCAGCAGGTAGAGCGCAGAAACCGTACTCACGCATAACAATAACAACACCCGCCTCCAGGGTCCTCAAACCGCACAGATCTGACTAGAGGAACCAGCGGGAGAGCTTTCTGACTGGAAAGGAAATGGAGACTTCAGTTGTGTCGGACTTCACTTCTTCAGCATAACTGCGTCATACACAAAGAAGCACAGTCATCGTCTTGCCTGAAGCAAAACCTCTGCATATTGACAAGCTCGACGCACAGGACTGGAAGGCAGCAAACTTCTCAGATGTGTTGGCTCCCGTGGATGTCTAAAACCATGTCTTGGTGTTTCGGATCTCGATAAATTTTCCTTGGACTTGGTTGACAGAAGAGAAGAGAGATATAAAGGGAAACATGTCCCGCAATGGGCAGAAAGAAACAGAGAAAACTGTAGAAGGGCCCAGTTAAGACAAAATACTCTCACAATGTCGCTGCAATGTAGTGCCAATGTTATAACACAAAACATTGCAGTAACATTATGAGAACATTTTGCCACAGGCACACTCCACAGGCTCATTAATGCTGGTTTGGCCTGCTGAAAAATGTCTGTTGAGCTGGTGCCGGTTAAGGCATCGGACCTTGAAGGCATCAGTTTGATGCAGTCGCACGCTGAGGACTGGGGTTTGACATTGAGGACTGGGATTTTCTGGGGCAGTCTGCAGCTTAGGGGCATGACCTAGGTACACGACTGCGACCCGGAAGGTTGGTGGTCAAAGCCCCTGTACTGATTTTGTGCTTGTTGGGTGGGTGGGTCTGTACTGATTTTGTGCTTGTTGGGTGGGTGGGTCTGTACTGGTTTCGTGGGTCTGTACTGGTTTCGTGGGTCTGTACTGGTTTTGCGGGTCTGTACTGGTTTCGGGGTCTGTACTGGTTTTGTGGGTCTGTACTGCTTTAGCGGGTTTGTACTGCTTTAGCGGGTCTGTACTCATAGTTTGGTGGGTGTGTGGGTCTGTACTGGTTTAGCGGGTCTGTACTGGTTTAGCGGGTCTGTACTGCTTTAGCGGGTCTGTACTGCTTTAGCGGATCTGTGCTGGTTTAGTGGGTCTGTACTCATAGTTTGGCGGGTGTGCGGGTCTGTACTGGTTTAGCGGGTCTGTACAGGTTTAGCGGGTCTGTACTGCTTTAGCGGGTCTGTACTAGTTTAGCGGGTCTGTACTGGTTCAGCGGGTCTGTACTGATTCAGCGGGTCTGTACTGGTTTAGCGGGTCTGTACTGCTTTAGCGGGTCTGTACTGCTTTAGCGGATCTGTGCTGGTTTAGCGGGTCTGTACTCATAGTTTGGCGGGTGTGCGGGTCTGTACTGGTTTAGCGGGTCTGTACTGCTTTAGCGGGTTTGTGCTGGTTTAGCGGGTCTGTACTGGTTCAGCGGGTCTGTACTGGTTCAGCGGGTCTGTACTGGTTTCGTGGGTCTGTACTCATAGTTGGGTGTGTGGGTCTGTGCTGGTTTAGCGGGTCTGTGCTGGTTTAGCGGGTCTGTACTGCTTTAGCGGGTCTGTACTGGTACAGCGGGTCTGTACTCACCACAGGGCCCCCGGTGCTTGGTCTGGATGTCCCTCTGCAGGGCACAGCCCATGGCGGCCATCTCGCAGCGGCTGGCGTAGGAGTGGCCGTCGGTGCCGCAGACAGGGTCCCGGCCGGGCGGGCAGGGGTCCGGGCACTCACACACCGCCTCACCGTCCTTCACCACGCACTCCGCCCCAAACGCACAGCTCTTCCGCACACAGGGGCTGGGCGCGTGCAGGTCTGCTCCGGGCAGATACACAGGGTGTTAGGACGGGGAGAGAGAGGGGGAGAGGGGGAGAGGGGAGAGGGAGGGGGGGCAGACGCAGGGGGGATTAGAGAGGGGGGGACCAGGGAAGGAGGGGTGAGTAGTGATTAGTTTGGGCAGACAGGGGCAGGTTGTTTAAGGAAAGATTCACCTCAGTTCCATGATGTTTCTTGTAATTAAGACTGTGTTTACTGTCGTTGTACTGCAACAAAATATAGACTGATACGCTTTTGTTAGTTATAAAATGTACCTAGTAAAATATTCTGCCATGCTCAGCAAAGCTGGTCTGGCATTGTTATACAATTCCCATCAAGCATTTCCCCAACATTTCATAGACACCATATATAATACAGGGGCGTTGCAATGAACTATGGGAGCTTGAGGAAAAGGAAACGCACACAAGGATGCACACTGTCCTTAAGAATAAAGATTAAAAGTCTGGACCATCATATTAAAATATGAATTGCTTGATTTATGGAAGAGAAAGAGATTATACTATATAGTCTAAATGTAATTTAAAAATTAAAAAAGAATGAAAAGTAATCTGAAGAAAATATGAATGGCCGGATGCATATACTTCTCATATTAAGCAAAGCTCTTTCATCTCCATAATCAAGAGCGATGGTCTAATTCCATATCCTAACTCGCAAGATTTCTCTGTTATCTCGTGAATCAGAGCAGTACTCCCATCTTGCTCTGGACATTGGTATTATAGCCTGCAGATGGTCATTTTTATGTTTTTGGGTGAATTTTTCCTTTAATGTCAGGTAGAGATGCTGACCCCCTTCAACAAGAGCTGCTAACAGCTGTAAGCTCACCCCTCCCAGCCCCCCCCCCCCCCCCCCCGAAAAGAGGTGTGGACTGTGCATCTGTAATACCCAACTTAACCCCCCCCGCCCCCCCAACCTGTCCGCCCTTATGCCTTCTGCATCTAAGCATGAGGTCATCAAGGTATACATGTGTTCATAGACCTGCATCCCAGTGCATGCTGGGTAGGACACTGAGCAATGAGGTAAAGAGAAGTGTTCCTGGTGTAAACAGGGTGATTAATTGACGCTCCCACCGCCCACCCTTGAAACGGAGTCGTTTGCATCTGACTGAGGGGGATCGCAAGCCACCGTCAGCACGAGGCACCGTCAAACGGTCCTCTGGGGAGGGAGGGAGGGAACGGGAGAAGAGGAGAAGAGGAAAGAAGAGGAAAGAAGAGGAAAGAAGAATTGCTCCAGAAACGAGTGGCCAGCTTAATAATTCAGGAAGCTGTCCTCCTGCAGAGACAGATATGAAATATGAACATCAGAGGGTCTCGATGGCTCTTATTTTGGCGGCTCCGGTGGAACCTCGTTAAGTGGCACGGTTACCGCGTGGGGGTTCCTCGGGAGGGCTGCGGTCCCCCACTGTTGCCGGGGTGACGCGGGAAAGTGGGTCAATTCAGAAGAGATTTTTCATCACTGAGGCTTTCCCAGATCACTCCTACAGCATCGCAGTGAAGAACGTCTATCCGCGAAATAAAAACCCTTTGACGGACGAAGCCTTCAGGAAAGAACATCGACCCCAAATTATTCAAGTTAAAAAATGAACAAATGAAAATTGAGTTTTCAGATGACCTAAATCTGATAAAATAAAGATAAGATTAAAAAAAGCACATATTAAAAATTCAAAGGCTTAGCTTTAATTTGAGCCTTCGCACGTTCGAGCATGCTGGAGAAGGCGACTGGCAAAACATTTGCGTGCGTCATACAGTACATCCACGCAATGAATACAGTACATCCAGGCAATTCATTAGTATTCGTTTTTTTTCCAGGGAGTGCTGTCCACATTTGCGCTCCGCTATCAGCTCAAATTGGTTGAGCTGAGCTCCACACGTTGGCGACAGTCTTCGCCTTAAACGCTCTGTGCAGTCAGTCGCAGCGCCATGAGCTGGGGTGATGTCATCGGCGTAATTATTCTGAGATTAGACACTCACCATCGACGCTCCGTTTAAAAACACCACTTTCATTACAAGCAGAGGGACACTGTCAATATTACACAAACTTCCACTGCTGTCTTCAAATAAACTGTCTGCTCCCAGGCCCCCTTCCCTACCTCCATCTTTAAATAAGCGATTTTTGTACTGCTCTCCTGACACCCCACCCCCTCTGCTTTTTCACCTCTTGAAATATCTTCTGGATTAGTGACAGAATGCTCTGAATTTACAGGTTCCACAGTTCAACTTCATCAGTCCTGACACACAACCATGGGTCTACTGTACACTCTCAGAAATAAAGGTCTGGTGGAGGCATATTTTTGTTCGCTAAGGAACACATTTCCCAAATGTACCCTGAAAGGTACAATAATGTTCTTTGGGTACTAATAAGTACCTTTCAAAAGCCAAAAAGGTATAAATGAATTATTAAACCCACTGGTTAGGGGTATAACTTTACCTATCTATCGGGTACCACCCCAATTAGCCTTTTTTAGGGACTACTTCACGCCTTTTTTTTTCTGAGAGTGTAGGATGCCAACAGAACACACTGCTGTCTTCCCCCACACCCCCAGAAAAGGAGGGCTTTCCCTCCCAGGTTTTACGGTGTGGAGACAGAGAGCAATAGCTCACCACAATCCCCACTGTCAGTAACATAAACTCTTTAGTAACCGTCTAACCCACAGCATGCCCCGCCGATTGGCTGATATAGCCTGCTAACCCACAGCAAGCCCCACCGATTGGCTGATATAGCCTTCTAACCCACAACAAGCCCCACCGATTGGTTGATATAGCCTTCTAACCCACAACAAGCCCCACCGATTGGTTGATATAACTCTCTAACCGACAGCGAGCCCAACAAATTGGCTGATATAGCCCTCAAACCCACAACAAGCCCCACTGATTGGCTGGTTCTCCCTCCAAGGTTAGCGGCTGAGGGTAGGCAGTGCACACGCCATATCAGCAGGTCATTCTGATTGCCGCGAAGGGAGCCGCTAAGAGCATTAACTGGCCCCCGCTACCTCAGGGAGTTCTCCCGTTCTCTCCACAGACATGAGCTCTGAATCCTGAGAGCTGAACCAAGGGAGAGAGAGGGAGAGAGGGAGGGAGAGGGAGAGAGAGAGAGAGGGAGGGAGGGAGAGAGAGAGAGGGAGGGAGGGAGGGAGAGAGAGAGAGGGAGGGAGAGAGGGAGAGAGGGACAAAGAGAGAGATAGAGAGAGGGAGAGAGAGAGACAGAGACAGCATGTGCGTAAGAGAGAGGGGGGAGTGAGAGAGAAAGAGAGATAGAGTGTGTATAAGAGAGAGGGGAGGGAGAGAGAAAGTCAGAGAGAAGGAGACACCAGAAAGAGAGGCACCATCTCTTAGTAGTTCTGTCCTAATTAGTGTTTGTCATTTAACTTGTAGATTGTCTGTAGGTTTGGCTTTGGTTATTAATTTACTTATATGTTAATTACTTTATATTTTTCCAATGCACTGCATTAATCTGCCCTGCATAAGTCTTATGCATTACTGTTAATTGTTTAATTGTGAATTACTTCGGCAATATGTTATATACCGCATTAGCATAAAGCATTATTGAATTGAAATGAAAGAGAGGCAGTGAGGGCAAGAGAGAGCTACAGAGAGAGAGAGAGAGCGAGAGATTTCTCTTACTTAAAATAAAACAGAATAAAAAGAAAAAAAGCTTGTGAAAAAACAGACAACAAACGAGCGGAGCGGGAGCGCAGTGTGGCAGCCGGGATGGTGGGAGCGCCGACGAGACTCTCATTTCCGTAATGAGCGAGCTACGGTTCAAATGGCGGGGTGCGGCGTTTCGTTTCCACCGCGGTGGGGGCGGGGGGAATAAAGGCAAAGAAATATCTTTGAATTGGCACATAAATATGAAAACTGTGGAACTGTGTCTAATTCCGCCAAGCTTCAAAGAACGCTCTTCCCGCGGCCCGCTCCCCCGGGCGGGCCGGGCCGGGGAGGGCCGCTCGCGGGCCCTCTGAAAGGTTCAGTGACCCGTTTCCCCGGGCCCGCCGCCCAAAACACAACTGCTGCCTCCGATAACGCCTGTGTCCCTCTCCCCGCTTTGTCTCCCCAAAAGAAAGATGAAAGCCTTCCAAAAACCCCCCCTGTCTTTTCCTTTCATTTCTCTTTTCTGCCGCCCTCTAGAGAAAACTTCCCCCGGATTTATTAATGAGAAGACGAAGACGAAGGAGGAGGAGGAGGAGGAGGAGGAGGAGAGGAAGAAGAGGACGAAGACGTAATTAACCACGCGTTTCTCTGAGAAACGCTCTTGCGCGTGACTGCGGTTACGGTTTTCGGAACTTATGCGAGCGTTCGCCGGCTTTGGTAATTGAGACGGTTTGCATATTATTTCAGAAAGAAAAAAGAAAGATTCTTTTAATCCAGCGGAAGCGCTTTGAAACGACAGCCAGGCACCCCGAGGCCCCTCTCCGACACGGCTACAGAGCTACGGCAGCCCCACAAACACGCAGCCGTGTCACAAACAGAAGAAAACACAGCGAAGATCTTCAATAATCAAGCCCAAGGCTCACTGAGGAGGAAAAAAATCTGGCCATGACTGCTTTTACTGGCACTGCTGCCCTCCAGTCCCAGTTATCGGGCGAAGACCTCCTGATAGCCAGGCACTGCACAAAGCGCATCACCACTTCAACACGAATGCATACAAACCGAAAGTATAGAGCTAGCTTTAATGGGAGGACAGTAATGATAAGGTATATGTTCACTACAGCCACTTAAAGGGGTATAAATTGCTGTGATCAGCTGCTGCTGGTGTCGTGTCAGAGTGCCTTGCTGTTTCAGCTGAGGCAGAAAGTGAGCTAGAGAGAGAGGGAGGGAGGGAGAGAGAAGGCGAATGAGGGAGAGTGAGAAAATGAGGTAATTCCCTTTATTAACGATATGAAAATAAGATACCCGCGAAATACCAATGCTGAAAAACACAAAAAAATACACAATACAAAGGAAAGAGAAAGGTATTGTGAGGAGAGAGAGAGAAAGAGAGAGAGAGAGTGGGGGGAGAGAAAGAGTGTGAGAGAGAGGGGCACACAGAACAGAAATAGCTTCTCTGTGTCATGTGACATGCAGGCAGATGCCTTCACTCCGGAACATTCTAGAGACTGTCAGGCTGAGGCAGTGCTGCACAGAGCCACCACTAACGGACCGCCATTACAGAGACCTCCTTCTCATTTACGCAGGTCTGGGAGGGGGGGGGATCAGGATCAAAGATGCAATGGCTTGGGATTCAAATATTTTTCTGTGCTTGATTAATCTTGCCTGGTGCAACTGAGTCAACCAAGAAGGCAGTATTTCATTGGTTCCAATACACCAGACAAGCTCAGCAAAGTGTAGAAAAGTATTTGAGTCCAAAGCAATTACGCATTTGACCCAGGTCTAGACGGAGCAGCGTGCCTCCAACACGGCTGAAATGAGGCCGATGCTTCTGCTCCCTCTGTTGGGTTAATTACATTACATTACATTATTGGCTCTTATCCAGAGCGACGTACAGTTGATTAGACTAAGCAGGAGACAATCCTCCCCTGGAGCAATGCAGGGTTAAGGGCCTTGCTCAAGGCTGTGCGGATCTTATAGTGGCTACACCGGGATTAGAACCACCGACCTTGGGTGTCCCAGTCATTTACCTTAACCACTACACTACAGGCCGCCCCTGTGTAATTAGCCCCACATTACTGCGCAGTATCACAGGAAACAGGAGGCCAGGAGGAGCAAAGTCCCGGCGAGCTCGAGAAGCTCAGGCAGCGTCCGCTGCGCTCCGAACGAGGAGCTCTCCCGCCCGCCTTCCCACGCCCTGGCACCCGCCGCCGAACCTGCGAGGAGGCGGAAGCCCAAGTCCTCCTCCGCCGGGGGAGATTAGCGCCGAACGCGGCGGCGGGATTTCACAATTAAGCTGCCTTTGGCCCCTGTCGGATCGCGGTGAGCCTCGCGACACAACGCCTCAGAGGAGGATACAAGCCCCAACGCGCCGGGCCCCTGCACCGCGCACACCGATGCCAGCACGCGGAGCGGGCCTTGCTCATACATATGCAGATCGAAATCTGTTCGAGTTCAGCCTTCAGCTCCGAGCCGTCGATACCAGCTCGGGGTAACTCGCCGGGGCGAGGGGCTCGCCTCTTCCCGGGAGATTCGGGGGTACGCCGGTAAGGGGGGTGGGGGGGATCACATGACCTAGCTACACCGAGAGCACAGGTGACCCCTCCCTGAGTGAGACGAATCCCCCCCCCTGCCAGAGGGAAAGGGCTCTCTGGTCTTTATTAAACTGCTAGAGAGCCGGAGAGAGCAAAGAAAGAAGAAGATCGATTGCTAACACAGGGATCCCCAAAGGCGCTAAACGCATATTAGACCAACAGCCGCGAGGAGCAGAGGCCCCTTTCCGCCCATGTATTATGAATGGCAGCGCGGCCGCCGTTTCCCAGCTAACCGCGGCAAGAGAAAAAAAAACCCCAAATAAAATTAATGCAAGACAAAAGCGTGCAAAGCGGACGGTGATAAAGATAAATAAACCGGGAAGAAAAAGTGAAGAAAGGCAGAACCGCGGCTGAGTCACGGCCCTGTGCGAGGAGACGTGAGAGGAGACGGAGAGGAACAGGTGGAGGAGCCGCTGTGGAGAGCAGATGGGTGTCGTCGTGCACACGCCGGTCGAGCTGAGGGGGCACAGCAGACTCCACGCTGAGCGGGGCGGCGGGGTGGCCGGGGGGGGGGGGGGGTCGGGGAGCAGACACCGCGCTGTTCCACCGGCCCAAGGCCCCCCGTTCTGCTCTCTCATGACAACAGATTTAAACTCCGCTAAACGGGGATGTATGAACGTATACATGCCTATTAGCGGGTGTTCAGTCTGCCTCATAAGTCACTGCATATCTCTGCCAAACTGCAATGGATGCCGGGTACCGAGCGATGATTTCTGAACTGATTAACTATTCTGAGCTGGTCCGTGTTAGCGTGGCCATGTCCTCAGTGTGGAGAGGGAGAGGGACCGGATGTGACACGTCCTGCCACCCATCCAGTCCCAGGGAGATGCCAGCACAGTTCCGTTCAAAAAGACGGACTCACTGAGCTCCTTGAATGCCAACAGAGTTCCGTTCAAAAAGAAGGACTCGCTGAGCTCCTCGAATGCCAACAGAGTTCCGTTCAAAAACACGGATTCACAGAGCTCCCAGAATGGTGCTGCGGGGATCCCCCAGCATCTCACGAGCTGCCCTACATTCTGAATCCCCACCCCCCACCACGCACGGGTGTGGGAACCCCCCCCCCACCCCACCCAACCGGGGTTTAAATTTCCATCACTTCAAACACATTAGCTTCAATTTGGGTCACGCGCCAAACGTCTGCACACTGCATTCTGTCTGTAGACGAGGGAGCTGACCCAGAATATCCCAACACGAAGTCTGCCGCCTCCAAAGCATCGCCTACTCGTTAAAGCAAGACAGCATTGACACATTCTTTCACATTTCTCAAACTCTCATGAATGCACAATTACTAAGAGCATCTGGATTATTCACCCATTCTCAGTTGCTAGGGAAGTCTGTAAGAACATGTATCTTGCATATAGCCTATGGAGTGGAAATCTGGTCACGTGACCTCTGACTGACACTCCCGGTGTACCTCTGGGATCGGTGGGGTCAGTGAAGCCAGTGAATGAATGGTGCATGCTGGGATGTCATCCACTTTACTGGACAGCAGAATCCTCCAGAGATCAGAGCTGACGACACCTCTGGGGTGTTAGCATTTCCCCTCCATCCAATCAATACTGCCCCCACTGCCCCTGTTCTGACAGCGGGGTGGTGCAGAGGGTAACCGGCAGGACCTTACACACCAACACCCGAGCCAACCCCGCTCTCCCTGGAGGAGAATGCAAGCCAGGAAGCCCCTATATTTATTCAGCTTATATTTATAACAGCTTCTTGAGGCCAAAGACACACAGGCTCCACGGCTCACTTGCAAAAGAGATGTCAATCTCAATGTGACTACCTGCTTAAATAAAGGAAAAATAAAATACAAACAAGGTGATTTGGCGTGACAGTATCTGAAGTGCCATTTCCTGTGTTCGACCACAAACCCCAAAAGGACCTATACCAGCCATTGACTATTGACTACGCATGTCATATTCCAATATTTTTCTGAACAATACAATATTCTGAATAAGACACAGGTCATGTAAACAGTATTTTCTGATTGAGTACCCCGAATAAGGCCTTGTTCTGAATATGGCATATTCTGATAGACAGAATTAAGCCTTATGATTAAGTCTTATGCCAATGTTATTGCGGTTATGAAAGCGTTATTTGAGCTTGTATACAGGTTATTCAGAATAACCATCTCATTTGGGGTTTTCACCAACAGTTTGAATCCAAACTGCCCTGAGGGCGCTGCTTACCGCCAGCATTGTTCAAAGTGCCACGGCTCTCGGGACTCTTAAAATCAATTCTACAAACATTTCACTACGGCAGTGGAGCAGGCAGGCCCCAGGACTGCTCTCAGGCCTTCAGAGAGCAGGCAGGCCCCAGGACTGCTCTCAGACCTTCAGAGAGGAGGTAGGCCCCAGGACTGCTCTCAGGCCTTCAGAGAGCAGGTAGGCCCCAGGACTGCTCTCAGACCTTCAGAGAGCTGGTAGGCCCCAGGACTGCTCTCAGGCCTTCAGACAGCAAGCAGGCCCCAGGACTGCTCTCAGGCCTTCAGAGAGTGAGGGGAGTGCAGGTAGGCCCCAGGACTGCTCTCAGACCTTCAGAGAGCAGGTAGGCCCCAGGACTGCTCTCAGGCCTTCAGAGAGCAGACAGGCCCCAGGACTGCTCTCAGGCCTTCAGAGAGCAGACAGGCCCCAGGACTCCTCTCAGGCCTTCAGAGAGCAGACAGGCCCCAGGACTGCTCTCAGGCCTTCAGAGAGCAGGTAGGCCCCAGGACTGCTCTCAGGCCTTCAGACAGCAGGTAGGCCCCAGGACTGCTCTCAGACCTTCAGAGAGCAGACAGGCCCCAGGACTGCTCTCAGGCCTTCAGACAGCAGGTAGGCCCCAGGACTGCTCTCAGGCCTTCAGAGAGAGAGGGGAGTGCAGGCAGGCCCCAGGACTGCTCTCAGACCTTCAGAGAGCAGGTAGGCCCCAGGACTGCTCTCAGGCCTTCAGAGAGCAGGTAGGCCCCAGGACTCCTCTCAGACCTTCAGACAGCAGGTAGGCCCCAGGACTGCTCTCAGACCTTCAGAGAGCAGGTAGGCCCCAGGACTGCTCTCAGGCCTTCAGAGAGCAGGTAGGCCCCAGGACTGCTCTCAGGCCTTCAGACAGCAGGTAGGCCCCAGGACTGCTCTCAGGCCTTCAGACAGCAGGTAGGCCCCAGGACTCCTCTCAGACCTTCAGAGAGCTGGAGCAGGCAGGCCCCAGGACTGCTCTCAGGCCTTCAGAGAGCAGGCAGGCCCCAGGACTGCTCTCAGGCCTTCAGCGAGCTGGAGCAGGTAGGCCCCAGGACTCCTCTCAGACCTTCAGAGAGCAGGTAGGCCCCAGGATTCCTCTCAGGCCTTCAGAGAGTGAGGCGAGTGCAGGCAGGCCCCCGTCAGCTGGGGTCAGGGCCGATCTGTTCACTCACGTCACGGTCCGGCCTACTTGCTGGGACGCGCCTTAACCAGAACGCCTGATCGCTCCAGGACAGGGGGAACCGGGGAACCGAGAGCATCATCGATTTGGATCCGCGCATCAGTGCAGTTTCTGCTTCAGTGCGATTCCTGGCTTCTGCCGGTGATCTCCCCTCTCCTCATCGACCAGGCAGGATCAGACGGTCACCCCGGGGAGGAAGAGAGTTTGGTCACGGCTCCGGAGCCCTGAGCATACTGATGATGGTTCGGCTTTTTCACATAGACAGTGTCCTTTATCACAAGTTTACAAGGACCACAGTGGGTTAACTGAACACAGTTCCCAAAGTCTCATTATACACAGCACGCAGTAGCGTTTCCCTTCCCAGATTTCATACGTTTATGATTTCTAGCAGCGCTTACTATGAGCGTTACGTTTAATCTGCGTCGATGTCCACTTCGAACAGCGACTCAAACCGGCGACGGCCGTTGAGAGGAAGTGAAGTCTGGCGGCGGTAAGATTCCCGTACCCCGTCAGGACCCTGTAGGCAGCAGCGGGTCAGTCGCTGACGCACCGGAGATGAACAGCGGCCGGGCTGTCACTCACACAGACATCACCTTTTGTTCAGGAGTAGCGTTAAGAGGCCCGTTGTCTCAGAGTCTGGCTCATTAGCATTGTTTTCGCGTCTCTTTCTCTGAAGAGCATGAATTATCATGCAAAAAGGCAACGCCACTACGCCTCTTTCCCGGCTTCATTATTTTTGACAAAGTGACTGCTTCCGGATTCTGCCTGTGGCAACTCGGAGGAGGCTTTTTTAAAGAAAACATTTATTTACATTTGCATATTGAGCAAACAGCTCGCTAAAAAGCAGAAAGAAAAACACCTCTTGGTTTTAATTAAACATCAAACGCGCGCTCGATAGGCGCGCCAGCCGGTTTGCGTTTTCGCGAGGAGGAGATTTTGAGTATTCTGGAGGGAAGTCCCTCCGTACGGACAGCGGCGTGCGCTGGGTTTGATGTTTAATTACAGCGCTCTTCTTCTTTTGTTTTCTGCATCCCTCCCTCCTCCTCCCTCCTCCGCTGTACTCATCCTGGGCTTATTAGCGGTGCGTGAAGTGGATCGGCTGTGTGCTTCCGCTCCGAACCCCGTCATCATCAGTATGCTGAGGGCCCCGGAGCCGTGACCAAACCCACTTCCTCCCCGGGGTGACCGTCTGATCCTGCCCGGTCACGGAGGAGACGGGAGATCAGCGGCAGAAGCCAGGAATCGCGCTGAAGCAGAAACTGCACCGATGCGTGGATCCAAATCGACGATGCCCTCGGTTCCCCGGTTCCCCCGTCGGTCCTGGAGCGATCAGAACGCGGTTAAAACACGTCCCAGCGAGTAGGCGGGACCGTGGGGTGAGTGAGCAGATCGGCCCTGACCCTCTCTGAAGGCCTGGGAGGAGTCCTGGGGCCTGCCTGCTCTCTGGCGGTAGCGTAGTGGTTAAGGTAAAGGACTGGGACACGCAAGGTCGGTGGTTCGATCCCCGGTGTAGCCACAATAAGATCCGCACAGCCGTTAGGCCCTCGAGCAAGCCCCTTAACCTTAGTCTAATCAACTGTATGTCGCTCCGGATAAGAGCGTCTGCTAAATGCCAATAATGTAATGACGGCCTGAGAGGAGTCCTGGGCCTGCAGCAGCTCTCTGAAAGCCTGAGATTAATCCTGGGGCCAGTCGGCTCCACTGCCTCAGTGAAATGTTTGTAGAATTGATTTTAACAGTCCTGAGACTTTGAACAATGCTGGCCGTAAACAGCGCCCTCATGGCAAAAACCTTGAATGAGATGGTTATTCTGAATAACCTGTATACATGCCCAAATAACGCTTTAATAACCCCAATAATATTGCCATATGACACAAGTCTTAATCTGAATATGCCATATTCTGGATAAGGCCTTATTTGGGATCTTCAATCAGAAAATACTGTTTACAAGATCTGTGGGTCAACGGGGTGACATTGGCTCAGGAGGTGCAGAGGTAAGAGCAGTCGTCTGGCAGTCGGAGGGTTGCCAGCTCAATCCCGCCCGGAGTGTGTCGAGGCGTCCCTGAACAAGATACCTAAACCCCTAATGCTCCCGACGAGCTGGTTGGTGCCTTGCATGTGTAAGGGTAATTTTCTTAATTGACTCTTAATTCATTCTTAATAGACAATGTGTGTTAACATAAAGACAATCACGTGATAACCTTTTATTTTTAATCGTTACTACTATTAGACCACTTTCTGAATTAAGTGCTTACTAGGAGTCTTTCCCTGTCTCTCCCAGCAGACAGCCTTTGACCTTAATGTCTCTACTTCTCAGCTAGCACATTCTGGTCTAACAGCAAGGTCAACAAGGGGTATTCAGAAGACAAAATACTGATAAATGTTAGTGGCCAGCTTCATGTCTTTTTGTTTTGGTAAAGCCGCCCCTTCTGGAAAAGTGTATAAGAGTCTTACTATGTCTGATTCAAATCACAAAGCCGGTAAGCTTTCTCACTTTCTGTTATTTCTTTGCAAATAAATACAAAAGTTAAACTCAAGTATAGCTTTCGTTGTTTTACTGTGGATCTGTTTCATCAGACAATGCTCACTTGTGAAAAGTTAAAAAGGGCATTTTCCCTAACACATGACAGCCTATCTCCGTTGGTGTGTGTGTGTGTTAATGGGTGAATGAGAAGCATCAATTGTACAGCGCTTTGGATAAAGGCGCTATATCAATGCAGACCATTTACCAAATGGAGTCATTACTGGATTACTGGATTGCACATTGAAGGGGAGGAGCTTGGAAAGGGAGGGGCTTAAAATGGGAGGGGCTTGGGGAGTCAGGCAGACTTTAGCAGTAGTGGGCGACAGGGCGTGGCAGAGCGAGGGGTGGGACAAGGGGAAGGAGGTGCATGCTGTGTGCCATGCAGGGGTCACGGTCAGGGGTCAGGGGTCAGGGGTCACGGTGAGGGTCGAAGCTCAGGGGGAGTTTAGAACAGGAAAAACAGACAGCACCCAGAAGAAGAAGAGCTCTCCAGCCTCACTGAAGCTTTCCGTCCCCCGCAACAGGACAGCGGACACAGAGCGGGGGGGATGTGCAGGTGGGGGGGAGAGAGCACTCACAGTTCCATTAGAGACGGCACGACCCGCCCATTCACACCGTCAAACACACTCCCATTTCCCGATCACACCCCTTTTTCTCAACCAGTCACAGGACACAGATCTCCCAGAATCCCCTGTAATGTAGTTCCAGCTCCGCCCGCTCACAGTGAGGAGAGCGTCCACCGGAGGCACAAGGACAGAGACAGTGAAGCACTGAAACGCTTAGACACCTTTAAAGGAAGCAAAACAAGAGACAGAGAGAAGACAGCAGACAGGACACCGGAGTGTGGAGGACTGACGCTACCATAGAGCGGAGGTCATGGGTGATGATGTGCTATGGATGGATGGATGGACTCACATGTAATGGCAGAGGGGAGGAAAGAATGATAACGCAGGTCAGTGTGTGGCACAGTGTGTTTCTCGCTGTCCGTCAGGACATAGAGCATGTAACTGTAAAACAAGCAGCACAAACTCTCACACACACAGTAACACAGGAAAACATATAGACACACACACACACTCACACAGGAAAACATACAGACACACACACACACACACACAAACATACAAACACACAGCAGACATAAGAAGCGACACATTTCAGAGCCGACCTCAGGAGCCGGACAGGAAGTGGACACAGACAGGAAGAGGAAGCTGCCGCTGCCGGGCCCTTACCGCAGGGGCCCTGCTGCTTGATGGGGATGTGGGCCTTGGCCAGGCACTCTGCCCGCTGGCGCTCGCAGTCGTTGACGTAGGTGCGGCCGTCTTTGCCGCACAGCGGCCGGTAGGTGCCGTCGCACTGGATGGGCTCACAGGAGCAGCGGGGGCCCAGACGCTCCACCAGACACACCGCGTTGAACTTGCACTCCTCCCGGCACTCCTCTGGAGGGGGAGCGGAGCAGCGCGTCACACCACAACGACAGAACCGCGTAGCAGTGTCAGACATGACTGCCAGAGGAGAGGCTATCGGTCTCACACACAACAATACAACCGTGTAACAGTGTCAGACATGACTACCAGAGGAGAGGCTATCAGTCTCACACACAACAATACAACCGCCTAACACTGTCAGACATCACTGCCAGAGGAGAGGTTATCGGTCTCACACACAACAATACAACCGTGTAACAGTGTCAGACATCACTGCCAGAGGAGAGGTTATCAGTCTCACACACAACAATACAACCGTGTAACAGTGTCAGACATCACTGCCAGAGGAGAGGTTATCAGTCTCACACCACAACCACGTAACAGTGTCAATCATCACTGCCAGACCTCACGTTATCAGGCTTTAGAGCGGTGGTCTCCAACCCTGGTCCGAAAGAGCTACTGGGTCTGCGGTTTCTTGTTGTTTGTTCAAATCAGCACCCTGCTGAGACCCAGGTAACCTGGTGAGGTGAGCTGACTGTGTAATCGACTGTGCTAATTGATTAATAAAGGGCAGAGTAACAATGAAAGCCAGGCCACCCTGCGGCTCTCCAGGACCAGGGTTGGAGACCACTGCTTTAGTGACTGTGGTGCACAGTATTTGAATTTGTTAAAGGCTTGATTATTTAATGGAGTAATTTTGGAGCTGTGATTAAGAATAACACAATAGCATATCAAAAAATGCTGTACAGTAATTGCCCCTTTAGAAGCAGTGTGGTCCCCCATGTGCCATAGTGTATTTTAATAATAATGTAACCACACTTTGACACAAGCACTCACACTTGAGGTTATTACTTGAATTGTTTTCTGTACTGCAGATTTCTTTTTAAAGCTTTTTTAAAAAGCAATTTTGTTGGATTTTGTCCTAATGTATTCTTGTTGTTGATCTTGTTTTTGTACTTGTTGTTATTTGACAAGCTCTGCACTTTTTTCATTCCAATGTGGTTGACCACAAACAGCAAATAAAATGTTCTCCTGCTCGCTAACAACAACGACAGAACCACATCACACAACTACAAATTACCATGACAACTAAACGCCGTTATCAATCCTTGAACATAGCACACTGCATCTGAATTAATTAAAGGCTTGATTATTTCATCAAGCAATTGAGGAGGTTAATTAAAGCACTTAAAATGGCGTTGGTGATATCGAAGGCAAGTATTGAGCACAGATGGTATACTCTAACTGCGATAATACTGTCCATTCTGATTTTCATTTGAAAAAAAAACTGCATGATCAGATCGAAATAATTTCAAAACACGATACACCGACACAGATTAAAAATAATCGACATAATGAGTGCTGTTAGAAGTCATGAATATATTAAAATTATGAAGGAAAACGCTACTACATGCTGTGTATAATGAGACTTGTGTTCAGTTAACCCATTGTGGTGCTTGATAACTTGCGATGAAGACCACTCTTTATGCGGAAAAGCCAAACTGTCAGAGACGCAGACATACACAGACGTGTATACGTAGACACAGAGCCACACGTATCACAGAAACGCACAATCCACCTCGCCCCCCCTCACAAACGCACGTGGTGAAGGGGAGTCACGGGGCGTGGATTCAGCTCTATAAGGGGGGTGTGGAGGTGGAGGTGCCGATAACTGCGTGTGGGAGAGGGCTCTGTATGACGGAGGAGGCTGGTCTAAGAGAAGAACACTGAACCGCTCATTACGCACAGCGGGAGCCAGAGACGGAGAGGAGCGTACAACGGGGGGACGGGGGCAGGGCGTCTCCCGGCCTGCCTGTCACACCACAGGACGAGGCGGGAGACGTTCTTCTGCCTTCCTCACGCTGGGTCCCTTCAGGCACCTCATAGATCACACTTACACGCACACCAGCGTGAGGGAGCGCTTCTGTGTTCTAACACACGCCTCTGGAAACCTGCAGCCACCCCCACGTCAACCACAATGAGGAAAAACTTTTACAATGTTTTACGAAAGGCGATAAAAAACCAGCAAGAAAGGGAAAACTGGATTCCTGACATTGTCATTATGCAAACACAATAGCGCTCACTTGCTATACATTATCCCAACGTCAAAAACTTTCACAGCGACTAAAATGTCTGCTAAACTGTGATGGGGCTGTCAGCCTCTGCGCTAATTCGTCAGTTACTTAGTGAAGCTCCGTCTGCTGTACAGCTGGGAAGGTGCGACAAATTTTAATTTCGTGATAAGGACCCCACCATTATTTTCAGAAGGGTGAGGCGGGATGTGGCACCTCTGAACACGAATACGGCGTGCTCAACTCACAACCCCCAAAAAATGAATGGGGTTCACAAATATACCATCCACAATAGAAAATCATCACTCTCTTCAATATACACTCACCGAGCACGAGTATTTATTACACTTCTACTTCGGTAGCCTATCCAATTAGAGATATGATGCGTTGTGTGTTCAGAGATGCTCTTCTGCATGCCACTGTTGTAATGTGTGCTTATTTGCATTACTGTCACCTTCCTGCTGTCTGGCCCTTCTCCTCTGACGTCTCTCATTAACAAGGCGTTTCTGTCTGCAGAACTGCCGCACACTGGATTTTCTTTAGTTTTTCTAGCACATATCCTCCTCTACTCATGCCTCAGCTCTAGTTATGACATGGCATAACTTTACTGACGTATAGCCTGTACTGATTTATAGCCTTTATGGACTATGCTTACCCTGTGAACTAGACTTGATGTTGAGAGCTATGGATTACAGATACCTTATGAGACTTGTACCACGTCTGACCTATGCATGTGCTGTAATTGTTCCTAAGACATTAGGTATGCAGTCTGTATGTCACTTTGGATAAAAGCAACTGCCAAATGAATGGTAATGAAATGTAATGTGACCCCAGACAGCCTGCCTCACCCTGCTTCAAACGAACAGAAGTAAGGAAAATGCTGTGTACAATGACACTTTGGGAACAGTGTTCAGTTTACACTTTGGGGTCCTTGTTAACTTGTGATGAAGATCGCTCTTCATATAATGAGCCAAACTACTGAAGACACAGACACACACAAATACACACACACGCACACACAAACACACAAACACAAACACAGACACACATCAAACGCATACATCACACATCACACACAGACACAAACACAGACACACGCGCACGCACACACACACATCACGCGCACACGCACACACACACACATCACACACACACACACGCACACACGCAGACACACGCACACACAGGCACACACACACACACTCTCACACTCACACACACACACACACACGCACACACACACACAGACACACACACGCACTCACCCTGCTTCCTGCACCTCCCGGAGTGGATCTTCTTCAGGTGGACGCCCCTCATCATGGCGGTGCGGCTCATCCTGCACTCGCTGTCGTAGGTGTGCCCGTCGCTGGCGCACAGCGGCTCCCTGTCCGCCGGGCAGGCCTCCGGGGGGGCGAAGGTCACAGGCCGGCGCGTGCGCGGCTCCACCCGGCACGCCACGTTCAGGTTGTTCTGGCTGTCCTTACAGGGGTCTGCATCACACACCCCACCACAATACAACACCTTTTAGTACACCCAGTATCAAATAAGAAACACAAACTCCAAAAACTCCCATCTTAGTTACACACCATTCCCCCCTCTCCCGCCCCCTCCTCACCCCTCGAAAAGCAGCAGGGTGCTGGAGAGAGAGAGAGAGAGAGAGAGAGAGAGAAAGGGGGGAGAGGGAGAGAGTGATGCGGAGGGAGGGAGAGAGATGGGGAGGGAGAGAGAAAAAGAGAGTGAATGAGAGTGAGGGACAGAGAAATGGGGAAAGAGTTGGAAAAGAGAGAGATGGAGAGATGAGAGAAATAAAGAGTGAGTGAGAGTGAGAGAAAGGGATTGTGGGGTTGAGAGAGACATAGGGGAGGAGAGAGATGGGGAGAGAAAGAGAGAGAGTAGGAGAGAGTGGGATAGAGTGAAAGAGAGTGAGGGAGAGAGGGAGATACAGCTTTATTATTTTTTGAAAGGAGGTTTAGCCAACAACCTTTAGGCCAATGCATCAAAATATTCCATCAACAAGAACAGCTACAACAAAACAGAAATATAATATCGACATCATTAATCCACACTAGAGCAATCATTTATAACTGGGAGGGGGGGGGGGGAAGTCATAAAATTGCTTTCTTTGGCATTTAAAGTATTAAACATTTAAAAACAATACATCACTTTGGCATGGAAGAGAGAGAGACAGAGAAAAGGAGAGATGAATTAGGAAAGCCCTCAGTATCCGTAATAAAGAGATACTGTATGTGTCACAGTAAGAGAAGTACCAACGATACAGGCTAATTATTCATTTATAAATATATGAAGTTTTATTTTTATGCAAAACTATTACAAACAGCACCTATCATTGAGGAGGTATCAGCACTTGTCCATTTGTCTAAACGGCAGGCGTGAGGTCCCGCCTGGTCTCCTGAGTCAGCCCAGGTTTGGCCCAGAGGCTGGACTGCCCCAGCTGTAGTGGAATTGCAGGGGTGCCGAATGGGATAAGCCCGGCTTCCTCTCCCGATTCCCGCTGTTCACACCGGAGGGGAAGAGAAGGACTCCTCCACCGCTGCGCTACATGAAAACGCCGCTACGCCGTGCGCTAGCCATGCACAGTGCATGCTGGGAAGACGGAGGAGCAGGAGAAGAGTAGAGAGAGGGGAGACGGTTTCGAAACCCCGCAGATAAAAAAAAAAAAGGAAGAACACCAAGCGCTGGTTTCACACACAGAGATCAAGCCTCGCACAAGGTTAAATTCAATTCTGAATGGATTTTTCCAGACAAAACTATTTTGTCCAGGACTAAACTTAATCTGGGCCTCTGAATCAGGCCCCGAGAGTGTCGGCAAGAGTGAGGGCGGACTTGTCTTTAATGTCCGTCCACTCAAACCGGAACCGGGGAAGCGGAGGCCAGAGATATTAACACGATGCCTTTACATCGCAAAAGAGGCACGCCTCCTGGGCCGATACCAAGAGATTCACCGTAACGCTAGCCCCGGCTACGCTAACGAGATGTCGGACAATCGGGCCATTATCTCCACAAAAGAGCGGGGGAAAGGACACACGCAGCCAGTAAAGGATCAGTGTAATTTCCAGGATCCGCGCTCGACGCACAAACGGCGGCGAGATTACAGACCCACCGGGCGAGCGCTTTCAGTAATCTCCGTCCATCCCCGTCCTCAAAAAGGAGTGCGGGGCACCAGAGAACGGGGGGGAGGCATCGCTCAGGAAGATTTAGGACTGCGGCGCCATTTCTCCTGTGTTTCGCCCCTCTCCGGGGAAAGTGACGCGTAACATTTTCATTACGCTTTGGTAGATATATTACAGACATCCTCTGGGCCAAAACATTCATCTCCCACGTTGCCCCTCCGCTCCCATCAGTCTGTTCTTTGGGTGCCCGCGTCTGGCGGTCCCTCCATCCCTCTCTGAGGGAGAGACCTCACTACCACCCACCCAGAGCGGAGGGGAGGGGGAAGGGGGGGGGGGATCGGCCTGGATCTCTGGCTACCCCCGCACTGAGCTCCGGAGTGCTGAGGGACACGGCTTTCAGTACAGGGACACACCACAGGCAGGAGGGATCGGATCCAGAGGCAGGAAGGATCAAACGGAGCGGTGTTAATGATCCAGCGGCGGCCAGTACTGATTGGGGCGGGGAGCCTCGCTGGGCTAATTGGCCACAGCGCCTCACAGGAAGAGGGTGAGGAGGAGAGGGAGAGAAAGACTGATGTGAGGGAGGGGGAGATGAGAAGAGTGAGGGGGAGAGGGATAGGAGAGGGAGAGAAAGACCGACAGGAGGGAGGGAGAGGTTGCGAAAGGAGGCGGAAAGGAGATAAAAGAGACAGAGGAGAGGGAGAGAAAAAGGAAAGACGAATGTGAAGGAGGAGGAGGCGAGAAGGGTGAGAGGTGAGGGATGAGAGAGGGGTGAGGAGGAGAGGCCAGGAGAGGAAAGATAAAGCGTAGAGTAAGGGATTGAGAGAGAGAAAGCAGAGTGAGAAACGAAGAGAGAGAGGGGTGAGGAGAGGAAGACGAGAGAAAAGAGAAAGTAGAGGAAGGATCTGATTTGATTTTTATATCCCCTTTATTTTAATATTTACAGACACAAATAACATATGTCCTCTAAACCATACCAATGTTCCTAAAATACAAAAAGTGTAGAGTAAGTTATTAAGGGAGAGAAAAGGCAGAGGGAGAGGAGAGAATCGAAAAAGACAAGTGAGGGATGCAGAGAGAGGGAGAGAAAAAAGAAAGTGTAGAGTAAGGGA
Source organism: Conger conger (assembly GCF_963514075.1). Classification (NCBI taxonomy): domain Eukaryota; kingdom Metazoa; phylum Chordata; class Actinopteri; order Anguilliformes; family Congridae; genus Conger; species Conger conger. Next base: position 39,693,786 of record NC_083769.1, read on the forward strand.
TTAATAGAGAGAAGGCTGAGTGGAGGAGGGAGAGGAGAGAAAAGAGAGCGAGGGATGTAGAGAGAGGGAGAGCAGAAGAAAGAGAGAGCAGAGAACAGGATGCAGACAGAGGAGAAGGAGAGCAGAGAACAGGATGCAGACAGAGGAGAGGGAGAGCAGAAGAAAGAGAGAGCAGAGAGCAGGATGCAGACAGAGGCGAGGGAGAGCAGAGAGCAGGATGCAGACAGAGGAGAGGGAGAGCAGAGAGCAGGATGCAGACAGAGGCGAGGGAGAGCAGAGAGCAGGATGCAGACAGAGGCGAGGGAGAGCAGAGAGCAGGATGCAGACAGAGGCGAGGGAGAGCAGAAGAAAGAGAGAGCAGAGAGCAGGATGCAGACAGAGGAGTGGGAGAGCAGAGAGCAGGATGCAGACAGAGGAGAGGGAGAGCAGAAGAAAGAGAGAGCAGAGCCCAGGATGCAGACAGAGGCGAGGGAGAGCAGAGAGCAGGATGCAGACAGAGGAGAGGGAGAGCAGAGAGCAGGATGCAGACAGAGGCGAGGGAGAGCAGAGCACGGGATGCAGACAGAGGAGAGGGAGAGCAGAAGAAAGAGAGAGCAGAGCCCAGGATGCAGACAGAGGAGAGGGGGAGCAGAGCGCGGGATGCAGACAGAGGAGAGGGAGAGCAGAGTGCGGGATGCAGACAGAGGAGAGGGAGAGCAGAGCGCGGGATGCAGACAGAGGAGAGGGAGAGCAGAAGAAAGAGAGAGCAGAGCCCAGGATGCAGACAGAGGAGAGGGAGAGCAGAGCCCAGGATGCAGACAGAGGAGAGGGAGAGCAGAAGAAAGAGAGACAGGCGGAGCGGCTCACCGCAGGGCCCCAGGTGCTTCCTCTGCAGGTTCCTCTGCAGGTCGCAGGCCCTCTTGTTGAGCTCACACTCGCTGCGGTAGTCCTGCCCGTCGCTGCCACACACCACCTGCTCCGGCCGGCCCTCGCAGGTCTGCGGGCACACACAGCGGGCCGACAGCCCGTCGGGGGACTGCACACAGGTGCTGCCGTAGCTGCAGCTCACCGCACTGCAGGGGTCCTTCAGCGCTGAGGGGAGAGAGGGGGAGAGACGTCATCGCAGGGCGCCACGCGTCTGGGGGAAATGAGTCACGTCACGCCGGAAGGAAGAACACGCGGAGAAGAAGAAGTGGGACTTGGTCCTTCGAGGAAGAACATATCTTCGTGTCTTTCTCTTCACACTCGAAGAGAAAAAACATTTGGGGAAAAAAAGTGACATCATACTAGAAGGGAAAACACATCTGAAAAAAAGGTGACATCACACTAGAAAGAAGAAAAAAAAAATAAGTGTGACATCACACAAGAAGAGAACATGGCTGCAAATAAATTCCTTTCCGTACTCCCTCTGGAGTCATGTCACACGGAAAGCCGATTAAGAAATACGCATACACTGTATATGTATACACAAAATGGAAGTTGTTCTGGCGCACAGTTCTTCCCCAGTCTGTGTATAAGCGCTGGTATTGCAGTGTAGCAGACTACGCTCTGCTGATCCGGAGTCTGACACCGTGACTGACCGCAGCTGCCGGCTCCCACAAACAAGCCTCTGCTTTCTGTACTGTACACCGGCTCCGACTAAATCTGCATTCACCGTGCTCAGCCAAGCTGCAATGTCATTTCACAGCAGCCCAGAGAGCTCCCGACCAAAAAAAAACTCACCCGGTCTGAAAAGAGAAAACCTGCATTTCTCTCCCAGAAATGTTTCTTTTTTTTTTTTCTGAGCACATCTTGTAGCCGCAAGCGACGTTTAATTTGTGATAAATGGGAGGGTGGGAACTTTCAAACAGGGCTTAATGTCTCAACATAGCATGTGCTTTCTGAGTGACGCGTACACTTACAGATATACGATTATTATGATTTTCCTTAGCGATAAATATTTATGAAGGCATTAAAAACCCCACTTGGGCCCAGAGTGCAGGGGATGCAAATGTTCAGAAATGGCCGCGTTCGCCACTCTGCCAACACTCATCCACAGCTCCTCCTGCCTCCGTACCTCCTGCTTTTCCTCTTCCCACTTACAGGGAATCTGAATATTAATCCACAATCCCCCACAGTGTGTCATTTGTTTGTTTTTGAAGTGGGAACGCTTCTTCCAGAATATCTTTACATCTCTTCCAAGATGACACTCCTTTTCATTGGGAGAATCGCACACATGTACAAAAAACCCACTACGGATGCAAATGAGATTCGGGGAGATCAGTGGGTTTGTGATCAAAGCCCGCTTATCCCCGCACATATGAAATGGGCTTTTCCCCAAATCTTGACACATTTCGTTTCTGGAGACGCATTCACGACTTAACCATCTCGTCTCACGAATCTGTGTTTGAGTTCAGGCACTGAATATATTTCCCCAAAGAGAACATCTTCAGGGAGGATTAAGTAAAGCCAACAGCCATTTCTGTAGGCAGCCGTGGAGTTCTTAAAGAGACAGCGTAGGGTGGATATACATTGCGTTCCTGTACGTCTCGGACTGATAGACGCGACAAAGATAAATGGTTATACTGTATACAGCCGAGCCGTGTGAAATGTCCAGGCCATGCTATATATGTACACCGGCTGAATGCCGATACTAAAAATGACAACAGTAAGCATATCAAAACAGGTGGGGGAAATTCGACCACAGTCATTCCCCCCTTTGTCTTGAGCACCTGGAGCGATTCGCCCGGTGAACACAGGTGCTTGCTGGGGCCGGAGGGACCGGGAGAGAGGGGTCACGTAGGGGACACGCCGCGGGAGATTACCGCCACCGTGGAATCACACGCGCGGGTCTGCAGCGGCAGCCAGAGCCGCGCGGGGCAGAAGAGCCGCGCTCCGGCGGCGGTAAACAGAATTAGCCCCGCGCTTATTCAACCCATTAACCGGCGGTCCGAGGGATTCTTCCTCCTCTTCTTCTTCTGCTGCTGCGGCGAGCTGACAGGCAGCGGGGAGAGGCGGGTTTGAATAGAATACCAAGAGGCCGGGCCGTGCACAACGCACCCTTCACTGTAGCATTAGAGGAGATGAGCCCTCCCTGCACAACACGCCCTTCACTGTAGCATTAGAGGAGATGAGCCCTCCCTGCACAACGCACCCTTCACTGTAGCATTAGAGGAGATGAGCCCTCCCTGCACAACACGCCCTTCACTGTAGCATTAGAGGAGATGAGCCCTCCCTGCACAACACGCCCTTCACTGTAGCATTAGAGGAGATGAGCCCTCCCTGCACAACACACCCTTCACTGTAGCATTAGAGGAGATGAGCCCTCCCTGCACAACACACCCTTCACTGTAGCATTAGAGGAGATGAGCCCTCCCTGCACAACACACCCTTCACTGTAGCATTAGAGGAGATGAGCCCTCCCTGCACAACACACCCTTCACTGTAGCATTAGAGGAGATGAGCCCTCCCTGCACAACACACCCTTCACTGTAGCATTAGAGGAGATGAGCCCTCCCTGCACAACACGCCCTTCACTGTAGCATTAGAGGAGATGAGCCCTCCCTGCACAACACACCTTTCACTGTAGCATTAGAGGAGATGAGCCCTCCCTGCACAACACACCCTTCACTGTAGCATTAGAGGAGATGAGCCCTCCCTGCACAACACGCCCTTCACTGTAGCATTAGAGGAGATGAGTCTCTGCACAACACACCCTTCACTGTAGCATTAGAGGAGATGAGCCCTCCCTGCACAACACACCCTTCACTGTAGCATTAGAGGAGATGAGCCCTCCCTGCACAACACGCCCTTCACTGTAGCATTAGAGGAGATGAGTCCCTGCACAACACACCCTTCACTGTAGCATTAGAGGAGATGAGTCCCTGCACAACACACCCTTCACTGTAGCATTAGAGGAGATGAGCCCTCCCTGCACAACACACCCTTCACTGTAGCATTAGAGGAGCTGAGCCCTCCCTGCACAACACACCCTTCACTGTAGCATTAGAGGAGATGAGCCCTCCCTGCACAACACGCCCTTCACTGTAGCATTAGAGGAGATGAGCCCTCCCTGCACAACACACCCTTCACTGTAGCATTAGAGGAGATGAGTCCCTGCACAACACACCCTTCACTGTAGCATTAGAGGAGATGAGCCCTCCCTGCACAACACACCCTTCACTGTAGCATTAGAGGAGATGAGTCCTCCCTACACAACACGCCCTTCACTGTAGCATTAGAGGAGATGAGCCCTCCCTGCACAACACGCCCTTCACTGTAGCATTAGAGGAGATGAGCCCTCCCTGCACAACACACCCTTCACTGTAGCATTAGAGGAGATGAGTCCGTGCACAACACGACCTTCACTGTAGCATTAGAGGAGATGAGTCCCTGCACAACACACCCTTCACTGTAGCATTAGAGGAGATGAGCCCTCCCTGCACAACACACCCTTCACTGTAGCATTAGAGGAGATGAACCCTCCCTGCACAACACACCCTTCACTGTAGCATTAGAGGAGATGAGCCCTCCCTGCACAACACGCCCTTAACTGTAGCATTAGAGGAGATGAACCCTCCCTGCACAACACACCCTTCACTGTAGCATTAGAGGAGATGAGTCCTCCCTGCACAACACACCCTTCACTGTAGCATTAGAGGAGTTGAGCCCTCCCTGCACAACACGCCCTTCACTGTAGCATTAGAGGAGATGAGTCCCTGCACAACACGCCCTTCACTGTAGCATTAGAGGAGATGAGCCCTCCCTGCACAACACGCCCTTCAGTGTAGCATTAGAGGAGATGAGCCCTCCCTGCACAACACACCCTTCACTGTAGCATTAGAGGAGTTGAGCCCTCCCTGCACACTCACACAAAGAGGCAAATTGCCTGGAAGAATGCGACAGATTTAACAAGCACAGAGAGGGAGCTTCAGGGAGCCGCGCCAGCAAGATCAGCCGCACTTTCTTTATGAGTTCTTTTTATTTTTAATCTTAAATTATTTCTTTATTTTTTTGTGTCTGAAATGTTAAAAAGAAAGTGGCATTAGTCACTAGCTTTTAAATTGCAGTGCTTTTCGCAGCCAATTAAGTTTTGTGCTTGAACAGGGTCTCTTGCAGGCTGCTGAGGTATGGCAAAGTTAAGATTTTAATGAGTACAGCGACGTGGTTGGAGGGGGCTAATATATTGGAGACATAATTATGTCAGTTGTGCCCTGCAGCACAAAAGGGGGTTGAGTGGCATTCGGGAACTTTTTCCTTCTGTGCCAAAAAAAAAAACTATGGCGGTAGCACCAAATTAAATATAAATATGGCCATAAGAAATCCTACACCCCCATCTACAATCCCGGGTTCCACGCTTCGATCTGGGAGTCTTAGTTTAGCGCAGTATTACCCTGTGAAGCTGTGATTAGAATGTTCTTAATGTTCTAACGCTGATGTCACAATCACCACTGGTAACTGAAAGCGATGTTCTAGAACGTTGAAGGAAAAAAAACATTCTGAAAAAAAAACGGGCTCTCGAAAGGGTTAAAGCTTAATTTGAGCAGAGATGTCTGGCAGGGACCAGCGTCGTGCCCTGGTGTGACGGCTGTCCAAAGCGGCGCGGCAGGCAGGGATAATGAGGGGGAAAGGAAGGTGTGGGCGGGAGCAGCCTCCTCATTCTGAGACAGCATGGAGACAGAACAGCAGCGCTGTAATTTGTCGTTGCTTTTTTTGGGTCCCCAGCCCAATCACTAGCCTGCGTGATGCTGCAATCCCAGAATCCTCCACTCCCGAGCGCCGAGACTCTGCAGTTGGCGTGTTTGACGCATGCAGGCCTGCGATTGGAGGAGCACTGCTGGGCTGCCACTGCCTGCTCCTTTCATTCTCCCCAGCTCCTCTGTTATGAATCATCCTCAATTTTCCGTAATACCAGAATGGGTTCTGATGGAACCGTGATGGAGGCCAGCAGTGAAATGAAGTGCACTCCTTTTTTTGGAGAGCATTTTGAGCCTGCAGCTTTTAACATTCACAGCAGCAGCGGCACGGCTCGTACAGTAATACGTCTGAGAACAGAGGCTGTCCGTCATTAACCGTCAGGGGCGGGTCGACCGGGGGCAGGGTGCTCTTTTCGGGAAGGTGAGCAGATTACCGCGGTAACTCGGAAACCTTGGGATGTCGAGGCCAGGCAGGACTGAACCTGCCAAAATGGGTCCAATGGTACACACGCGCACACACACACATACACACATAGACACACACTCACGCACTCTCTCACACAAACACACACACACTCGTGCACTCTCTCACACACACACACACTCGTGCACTCTCTCACACACACACACAGACACACAAATGCACACACACACACACACACATATATATAAATACACACACACTCACTCATGCACTCTCACACACACACACACACACTCACGCACACACACACACACACACACGTGCACTCTCTCTCGCACACACACACACACGCACACGCACACGCACACACAAATGCACACAAACACACACATATATACACATATACACACACACTCTTGCAGTCTCTCTCACACACACACACACACACACACACACACACACACACACAAACACACGCGCACTCTCTCTCTCTCGCACACACACACACACACACACACATACACACACAGACACACACGCACACACACGCAGACAGACACACACACACACACGCACACACACGCACACACACGCAGACACACGCAGACACACACACAGACACACACAGACACACACACAGACACACAGACACACACAAACACAGACACACACACACACACTCACACTCACACACTCTCACACTAACACACTCTCACACTCTCACACACACAGACACACAGACACACAGACACAGATACACACACACACAGACACACACACACACAGACACACAGACACACACGCACACACACAGGCAGACACACACACGCACACACAGACACACACACACACACACACAGACACTCACACACACAGAGACACACACAGACACACACACACACACACACAGACACACACACACGCAGACACACACACGCAGACACACACACACAGACACACACACACACACACAGACACACTCACACACACACAGACACTCACACACACACACAGACACACACACACACACAGACACACTCACACACACACAGACACTCACACACACACACACAGACACACACACACACACACACAGACACTCACACACACACACACACACACACACACACACACACACACACACAGTGTCCCACGGCTCGCCTGTTAGAGCTGCCAGGCTGAACAGCAGCCTAAAGGCTGATGGATACAGCTAATATCCTCAGGCTCATGAAGACAACTGCGTGTTGAAGTTTAGATGTGAGTACAGTACTGCAGAGGCACTGCAAAGAACTCTGCCGCTTACGGCCTGAAGAATAACAGGGTGGTTAAACACCATTTTATCCACCATTAGCTGTAACAGATAAGAGATCGATGAGGGAGCCAAACGCACAGGACATGCAAATGGAACACCCGCACACAAGCAAATTAATGAATGTGCTTCTAGCTGCGCTACCCTGATAAGGCAGAGGGGTCTACGGAAATAGCGAAAAACTAAAGTCAAATTATGGCTGCCAGTACTACTGCTACTGCGAGAGTACCACTATATTACTGCCACATGATGATGAAGATGATGATGAGGATGAAGCCATCTCAGACCCGTTTTTCCAACTTACTACTGAACAAATATATACAGTACTTATACAGTACTTTTTGCCATTTCGTGGCTATCTCAGCTCAGTTCCAATGCCACTGGAAATCCAATTAATATCCAAGTTAAATTGCTAATAGCTCAATAGCTCATTGTTTTTATTTTCATTTTTTATATTTCCTCTTTTTTAAAGGGATTGAAAAAGCACTCTTAGAACGTTGTGAAGTTGACTGCAGCTAACTTTTCTTCTGGGAGAGCTGCGGTTTGCGTGGGTTGTACTGTATGCGCATTACCCTGAGAAGTCGCCCGAGGAAGCTTTGAAATATGACTCAAACGGGATTAGACTGTATTTCTATCAGGGAAGTGTAGTAGCTAACAGTTTTACGCCTTTCTGTATCTCTTAAATGTCCACAGTCGCACACAGACACACACATCTGCAGACCGGTTACCCTCTAGGAATGGAGCCGTCTCTTCAACGAGACGGGGATTTAATATTTCAGCAGGGTTTGATGATAAGCAACTTCCTCATGAAAATATTTTGCTCGACTGAGAGGAGGGTAGGGAGACAGAAAAAACACAATAAGCCCATGGACAAACAAATCATAACCTGAAGGAGACAGAGGGGAGCTGAACTCCACAGGGAATCCTCTATACACATATACAAGATATATGAAGACCATATCTCTGACTGCATCCCTCTGCAGAGTGATCCAGTGGTACAGAGACCATGGACATACATTCTGGGGGAGGTGAGAGTCAGATGTCCCCCCTAACTTTGGGAAAACATCAAAAGGGTACTGTTAGCCCCCCACTCCTCCCCCAAACACAATAGTTGGTTGACCCACCAAAGATGAAATTAAATCCTTGACAGAGACAGTCAGGTTGGAAGAAGCTACAAGAAAAAATCCAGCTTAATTTACTGATACCTTCAGAAAATGTGAAACTGCTTATCGGCAAGACAATGGACACTGTATGCACTTGTTTTACAGCCTAAATTGTTCTGTGTCTTGCTGTGTCTAAAGCACAATCTGTTTTTATTTGTTCTACTTTAAGCCATTTGGCCAGGACTCCTTTGTAAAAGAGATGTAAATCTCAATGGGACTTTCCTGGTAAACTAAAGGTAAGAAAAAAAGGACCTTCCACACTAGGAGAAACTGTTTTATCAGCAGGGTGGACTAGCGGCATCACAGAGGGTCAGAGTCATTATGTACCCATCACCAAAAAGCTGTGCCTGGCTTTGTCACCTACAGTAAGCCTGCTAATGCACGGCATTACCCTGAAAGACAGGAGGAGGAACATGCTGTAACGCCTCATGGAAAATGGGCGATTACGGAAAAGTGCTGGGAGACGAGGCAGGTAGAGGGGAGGAGAAGGAGGCGTGACAGGAGGGGCGAGGAGGCAGGAGTGGGTAAAGGAGGGGGTTTTTAATCTGGAGCTTCAGTGGGTCTGAGAACTGGCACAAAAAGAAACGCCTTAGTGAGCATTAAATGGAGGCGACAGTGGCCATGTTCCATGTGTGTAATTCATGTACGAAACGGCCGTGTACTGAACTCAGCCCCTGCTCCACAGCCCAGCCTGCTCCTGTGCCTGCACGACACCGCTCCAATGCACCTGAGAGTGAAAGAGAGGGAAATGACTAAGCCGCTGCTTGCTCCTTCTACCCCCTGTCCTCTTGTCCCAAACCAGGGTCCCTTCTGTTTACACAGCTATACCCAGCACCCCCCTGGCCGTTCATGGTGGCTATCACCAGCTTTATATTACGGCAACAATATATTCCTTTTTTTTTTTCCCTCATTTTTAAAAGTTTTTATTTGCGGTTTTTGTGCATCAGCAAGTTGTGCCACCTCAATGCCCTTCCCGGTCTCCACACCGCCTATACGTCCATCACGGCCAAATACAAAATGGCCGACTGTCTCCCCATAGCGTACGTGGCTATTTTTCATCATTGTACTGGGAAGTGTAGGGGACGAAACGGCAATAACAATGCATTATTCAAGCAATAAGCTGCATAAATGCATAAGCGAGGCGTCGTAAGAGAGCAGTTTCTGTATGGCGTCAGGCAGAGCGGGGGAATGCGGCGGTCTTTCTGAATGGACAGGACAGCGCTCTAATCTGTGTTATCTCTGCCGAACAGTCAGGGTGACAGGGCCCGGGTGAGGAGAGAGGGGCAGGATGTGCTTAGTATACAGTAGCACTGCTGTATGGAGAGTAAGGCCCAGACTGCACTCACAAGCTGTATTGTCATCGGCGCGCGGAAGCCTGGTTTTGAGGGGTACGAGATGGGGGAGAGGGTGGGGTGAATGGCGTATTTATTCACCCTCCCCTCTCCCTAACATTTCCCATGGTCCTTTGAGGCAGGATTATGTGATTACATCTCTGTTTTTATACTGGTTCTCCTTGGGGCATGTCAGGGATGGATGGATGGACGGATGGAGGGTGGGATAAATAATCAGCCCGCAACAGAGGAAGACGGGGAGGAAGACTCCGGCAGACAGGGCAGGAGGGGGAAGGAGACGGCTCTGCTGAGGGACGCAGGGTGAGCACAGTGGAAGGGACACACCTGTACGGAGGATGGCGCCTCGTCACCTGACCGCGTCACCTGACCGCGTCACCTGACCGCTGGCTGAGTAATGACTCATCAGCGGGAGGAATCGGCCGCAGGGCGGAACCATTGAGCTTTCGCTCCACGTTCCCCGTGGAGACGCGGCACTCTGCCCAGAGGCCGGCTCATGCAAACGGCAGTATTACGGCTCCTCCCCCCACGCCGCCTGTCAAAATCTCCCCCACAAATCATTAGCAACATAAACCTGTTTGTATTGGGCTAACGTCGACCATCCATCTCTCAAAAATGTCGATGTGATTCAGGCCCAGAGCATTGGGAGAAAAATGTACCCATGCATACTGTGATCCTCATTCAGCAGGGGATGGGGAAGTGTGCATCCTGAAATGGACCGTTCTCTCCCCTGGGGGTGCAGGGGCCCCAATATTACCCAAAAAGGGCCTGGGTAGGTGCAGGTTTTTGTTTTAGCCCAGCGCTAAGATACCTGACTCTACTCACGAAGGTCTAAACCCTTCTGCCAGCCCCCTGCAGGCTCCTAGGTTGGCTACCGTTGTTGTGCCCTTGAACAAGGTACTTAACTGCAATTATACTCATCCCAGCTGCGAAACCCCATTCCATGTACATGTGAATAAATATCAGCTACGCAGTTGAGGAAATAATGCGTTCTGAGAGCCGTGCCCGGTCACTGGCGTCTGGCGGCCCCTCCCCTCCGCACACACGCTCGGAACAGACCGTTTTATTTTGACAGCGCACACGCCGCACCCGGGCGGGTCAGAAGCGTTCCGCGTCCGTCACCCAAAGCGGTCCCCGCTGCCGCGCTCACGAGCCCGCTATCGCAGTGCATTAATCTGACAGGCCAGGAGGCGGAACAGCGCGGCGCGGGAAGTGCGGTCTGTGATTACGGGGAAGGAGGGCGGACGCGCCAGAGAGAGAGGGAGCCGGGAGGAGCGCGCCATCCGTGCGGAAAACAAGGTGAATCAGAGACGCTGCTGACCTCACGATGTGTGATGAGGATGGTTATGAGTCCCTGAATGGGTCCCTTACTACAGCAGACAGACAGGCAGGATGACAGGCAGACAGACAGACAGACAGATAGACAGACAGGCAGGCAGGCAGGCAGGCAGACAGGCCGACAGACAGACAGACAGACAGACAGACAGGCCGACAGACAGACAGACAGACAGACAGACAGGCAGGCAGGCAGGCAGACAGGCATAGAATTGGTAGCTCTGAGTGTATAGACAGAACAACAACAATCTACCCACACCCCTCACCCACCCATACAGCGCAAGAAAAACAGACAAATCAATCACAAAAACAAACACAATGTGACCTAGTATACATCAGTGCAGTGCAACACATACACCTGCATCTGTCGTTGATATCATTCAAAAAGGCAGAAAGTAGGCTCTGTGAGAATCGGACTTTGTATACCGCACTTCTGTTGTCATGACAATTGGTAGAAAACCAGCCTTTTCACACCCGTTTCTTCCTTGCAAATGTGGCGGTGCGGTGTGTGTCTGGGTTTAAGTGGAGAAAGAAGCGCGCTGCCCCAGTTAAAGGCACAGAGAGACGCGGAGGCAGCTTCAAAGCCTCGGCTGTAAATTGCTCTGCCTTCGCCAATCTAGCGAGGAAACGGGGGGAAAAAAGCAGACATTCTCCCGTCAGCAGCAGAGTCACAGAGCTCAGAAGTCTTCCTTTAATGCCGTCCAGATATTAACCGCCGGGGAATCTCACCGTTCCGCGCAGGTGTGCCGGCCTCAGGTAGGCTGCGCGGAGATGAAAAGGGTCGTTAGCGGTTGCCGCGGACGCGTGACCGTCTCCCCATGATCAATCCCGCCATCGATTTCTCGCCGGGCCGAGAGAGCCGGGGTCACGCCCAGCCGCGCGATGGCCGCGGCGTTCCGTTCGGAAGGAGCTTCGGAACGCGGGAACGCCAGGAACGCCGGGAACGCCGGCTCGCTCCGCCCCGAGTTCGACATCAGCCGAGCGCTCGCCGCCCCGACGCGTTTAAACCGGGGAGCCGCGCGGCGCTCCAGCGAAACCTGGCCGGCGCCGCTCCGCTCCTCCAGCCCGTCCGTCTATTAACCGCCTCGGCCATCCAGAGCCGCCGGAGCGCTTCAAACAAACGGCCCTTTTAATTCAGGCATTATCTCCCCATTATCTGAGCGGAGCGCTCTGAGCAAACCGAGATAACTCTGACCCGTGACACTTCCCGGGCTCAATTATGTAAAAACGGAGAGGCCCTTCCAGCCGGCCGTGCCTCTACGCGTCTTGTGTGCGCCAGTCAAACAGACTCCCTAAGCCTGGAGCACACAGCACGCGCGCTCTTGATAACGTTCATTTCCTCACAGCCTGACCTAATGAACGCCGGCGTGCCAGACGAGCTCGTCTACTCAGAGACGCACCACAGATCCGCCTCGTCCCAGGCGTGTAAGCTGCTGACACGCCGGCCTTTGATCTGTGTTTAGCAGGCCGTTCAGTGTCTCCGGAGCCGACGAGCGGCTCGGCCAATGAAAGCTCGCCGTTCCCGGCGCGTTTCTTTCAGGAAGTGGCGAGAGGGCCTCGGGAGAGGACACCAGCTCCGTGGCAACGTCGCCGTGGGACAGAAGTGGAAGACGAGGAGCTTTTTGAGAGTTTCAGGAGTGCGCACGTGGGTCGGTATTGGAGTGCTCATAATCACAGCTCTCTCTCTGGCGTAGGTCCACAATCACAGCCTCAGTTAAGAGGCACGTCCAGGCCAACAGCCAGCAACCACTGTGATAAGTGCACAGAGGCATGGAGTAAGGTACGGGGCACAGTGTGGTCTCTTTCAAAAGTAAAAAGAGAAAATAGTATTAAGCATTGTATACCTGAATGTGTGTTGTGAGTGTTTGTATACGTGTATGAATGTATACGCGCATGTTCATGTGTGTATGTGTGTGCATGAGCTTGTGCATGTGTGTGGGCATAAGCGTGTGTGTGTGCACTTGTGCATGTGTATGTGTATATGTGTGTTCACAAGCATGTGTGTGTGCATATGTGTGCACAAGCATGTGTGGGTGTGTGTGTGTGTATATGTGTGTTCACGAGCATGTGCATGTGTGTGTATGTGTGTGTATGTGTGTACATATGTGTGCACAAGCATGTATGTGTGTATGTGTGTGCACGAGCATGTGTGTGTGTGTGTGTGTGTGTGTGTATGTGTGTGTACAAGCGCGTGCCTGTGTGTGTGAATATGTATGAGCGTGCACGTGTGTGTGTGTGTGTGTGTGTGTGTGTGTGTGTGTGTGAGAATGTGTGTACGAGCGTGCACGTGTCTGTGTGTGTGTGCGTGTGTGTGTGTGTGTGTGTGTGTACTAGCGTGTGTGTGTGCGGCACAGCAGCAGTGGTGCATGCTGGGAGTACTCACCGCAGGGCCCCTTGCGCAGCACTCTCAGGCGTCTCTGCGTGCTGCACTGGGCTCTCTCCAGCTCACACTCGTTGGAGTAGGTGGAGGAGTCGGAGCCGCACACGGGGGCCACCATCGACGGACACACCATCTTCTTACACACACACATGCCCCTGGAGGGGTCGCTGGGGTCCCGCTCACACACCGCCCCGAAGCCACACAGCATCCCGCGGCAGCCTGGGGGGGGAAACGCAGGCACGGGTTACCACACTGTGCACTCACACACTGCGCAACGTGCCAGAGATACCCCACGCCGACACATCCCTGTGTGAGCGTGCGGCCGTTAGATTCAGCCTCCCGGGTGGTACTTCTCCGTACCGCACTTCATTGATTCACAGATCCATGAATTGAGGCGAGTAACTGAATGGAGTCTGGTTAAAGAGAGTATCTTTCTTTTTTTTTTATATGGTCAGATTTTAGCCATTCTCTTCTGTGCCCATTCCCGTAGCCCTCTGAGGTGTGATGTCACAAATACGTGATTAGAATGTTCGGCTAAGAACATTCTAATGCTGATGTAACAATCACAACTGCTAATTGAAGGTTCTAGAACACAGACTTTTGAAAAAGCATGAAAAAAAAAAAGCTGTTCAAAGGGGTTTTTAGCTGGAGAACATGTTCAAACAAAGCTGTTGTCTGATCCCTGCTGACCCCTGGTGAGTAATGCAATGCCATTTCTGAATTTTAGGACCTGCTTAATCACTCTCTCTGCGTGAGACGGAGAAGAGAGGCTTCGCACCAGACGGGAGACGTTATGCTCAGCGCACACGTTTGCCACTGCCCAGGGCGAAGACAGCTGACAGGTATCCTGTGTTTCTGCCTCTTTTTTTAAACAAAAAAGAATGCAGGGTTTAGGTCCCGTGGCACAGAGAATTAGGAAACCCTGTCACAACCCGCACGGCGTTGATATTACAGCCCGCCGCGTTCTCCAGAGCTTCTGAACTCCTGCTGCAAGACTGACAGCGAACTCTGTCTGAGCTCCTTTCATAGTCAAGCTCATCACCTCGGAGGCAGGAGAAAACCGCTTTTCAAACGTACGTCTGGGAGAGAAATGGGACACGGCTGTCAACGAGATTCTGAAACAAAAACCAAAACCCACAGAAGTGCACAACCGTGGAACAGGCTCAGCTCACACGAGCTGATGAACTCATTTAGCGATGCAAGCACCACACGCAGAGCACAGGTTACTGACAAAGCACACCCCATTAGCTCCGTTCACGGCCAACACAATAACCATCCTTTGTGGCCGTATTTTGCAGTTATGCTCGCTTTTTCCCTCCAAAATGTTTTAGAAAGCGCATTCAGCACAGCACAGTAAGATGCAGCAACAATATGATGAGTACAATGCAAGTAATGCAATGCAATTAGAATGCTCTCACAACTGAATATTCTAATGCTGATGTCACAATCACTACTGGTGACTGAAAACAATGGAGTTCTAGAACCCTGACTTAAAAAAAAATAAAAAAAAATAAAAAGACTCTTCAAAGGGTTAAGAGCGCAATTCAGCTGTTCAACAGCACCATGTATGATGTGCACTCTATTCCATCTTTCAGCACACAATCCCCAGTGCCAGGACTGATTGCTGAGCCGAGCCAGGGCGTTCTCAGAAAGGCTGTAAACAGTCACTGCCCCATCTCAGTGCATATGGCATGAGTACCGCCCCTCTGCATGACACACTCTGTATGTACCCTCACTGGCGGCGGGGGGGATGTGAGGCCTCATGTTTAAATGGAGGACGGGGGAAAAAAAACGACTAAATCCAAACGGGCGCACAAACAGGCACTGCAGTAATGGACCTCACTCTCGCACCTGGGTCGAGGAAGTGTGCTCCAGCCGTAAGTGGATTGCAGGGGCTCCTCTGTGCATGGCACTGGAGATAGGAGCACTAATCCCGGGCTTACAGTAAGCCAGGAGCCTGCAGCGGAATTGAAACCCGGACTCCTCAGAGCTCCTTACAGGCCGGGTGCACGGGATGGGTTTCACCGCCGTGCTGCCTGTTAATGCCACACCTGCCTCCGCAGGGCTGCAGGTGGGAATGAGACACAATCAGCCCCACATAGCAATGTTTCCCAAACGCCGTCTCTGGGGACACCTGCGTAACATGCTGGCTGATTTCCAGGCTCTCTCATATTAAGTTATGGTGATTGGGAATATATACTGTGTGCATGTTATGTTTTATTTATCGCATTAACATCGTATTTTGCCTGCATTGGTCATTATGCAGACCGCCCCCCCCCCCCCCCCTAACTGTCCCACAAGTTCTCCTTGCCACTGGCGCCCGAGGCTGGCCCTCCTGGGAGGCTGAGTCCAGGGTCCACCGTGTGAGGCGAACTGAGTTTGTAAAATGTTTGTAAAACGCTCCGTTTGTAAAATGCTAATACATTTGATTTGCTTTACTCAGACTGCAGGGTTCACTCTCTGCCACTCTTATTTCGTACAGCCTGTGTTTTGCATATTAAGTACCTTTCGCTAACCAGATTTCCCTTTCACAATTTAGGCCTACAATGTAATTTTGCCGTTCAATCAATCCAGCGTACGCAATGCACATAGCCCCATTCACGCACGGACTGCTCAATTAACAGCACAGAAAGCAACGCTGTAAATAGCTGTTGCTACTATAGCAGAACGGCATTGCTCACAGAACAGAAAACGCCACTTGTTTTTGGGGTTCATGAAACTGACCTGGGCTTAGTGCACAGGAGACCAGGCACAGTGCAGCACTGAATATCCATTGCATATTTTTTTTTTGTATATTATATACAACGCTCATTCCTGGGTGTGCATATATAGAGAGAGAGAGAGAGGGAAGGGGAGGGTGGGGAGGAAGGAGGCGGAAGCAGATTAATAAATCAGAGTTAGATCTGCCACCTAAAACACAAACGGAGAACGGCTCTCAAACAAAGACTGGATATAACGCTATAAATCTCCACTCGTTATACAGCACAGCAGCCTGGTGCTATCAGTGTGAGAGCACTGCTGGGAAGACACTTTATCTGCGCTCCCCTGTTCCTGGGTCTCACTGGGGTTAAGCTGCTGGGTTAAATACATCTGATCCTCCATTTCCACCAAACAGTCAACAGCTACACAAAGTAATGCTGATCTAGTATTACGCTTGAGAATAAACACCAGAGCCCTGTGTGTCATCTATACGTGTGTGCCTGAAGTAGCTCGTAACACAGGAGCATCTGTAACTTTCTTTCTGACAGGTTTCACAGAGTGAGACAGACGTTGCGGTAACTGTGGCTTACGACTAGCCTTAGCGGTAGCGAACTGTATACGAGTCGGCTAACTTACGCTCTACTACAAGGTTGAAAACCTTCGTATATTGAATACCATACAGATTAATATATTCATAGACTGGAGGTAGCAGGAGATGTCCAAACTGAATAAATTCATGCTTTATGCATCTCTAAGCATTGCAAGGGAATGGGTATCAGCTGTAAATATGTAAATACAATTCAAATTAAATTGAAATAATGCTATTTTGATGTAAAAGATGGTGCTTTGTCAGCACCTTTTCCTACCCTGTTGTGATGCAGATGCTTGGCAACAAAATAGATACAAATGACATGACAAAGCGCAGCGGCCTAATGGATGGGTACAGATGTAAAGACTCCAATGACTTCGATGAATGCAGCATTTTTCCATTTCTAGTTTCAGCGGCAGTTTGGATTATCTGTAAATTGCAGAACTTTAGATTTAGAAATTAGGGTGTTCATCTCTGTGTAAAATATTGCTCTAAGAAATACTTGTTCAGAATTTTTTTTTTTCCCAGCGCAAAGTCTTTTTGGTTATTGATTCATAACTCACAACAGGACAATTTCAGCTCTGTTATTTGATTATAGAGGAAAAATATGTATTCCATACAGTGGCGCAGTACATAATTATTGTTTAGCGCCTCTCGAGTCTAGCAGTCAAACAATGAAAACATGGAAAGAAGAGAATTTGATAAAGAGTCTGGTGCAAAAACAAAGCAGGGACAATGGTAAAAAAAGGAGAAATTAAATCCCTACGCCCGCACTCAAGTCGTGAAGAAAATGTTCTCATTAAAATGAGTCGTGAGCGTTGCAGTGAATCAGACCATTAAGAAACAGGAAGTGTCAAAGTTTCAGAAGCCATGCCTTTATATAGAGTTCTGGCACCTGCGAGGATCACCAGCTGGGCTCATTCCCAGCCAATCACAAGCTTCGAGGAGCAGCAGCTGGGATCATCCCCAGCCAATCACAAGCCTGCATGAGGGCAGATGAGGCCAGAGCTGTCCATGGTGCTGAAAGTGTTCCTCGGAATGCGAGGAAGATCTTGACAGCAGTATAAGTGGACAAGCCCTCTCTGTTTCCATGGGGATCATTTCTCCGGTCACAGCTAACTATGATGTCATGAAATTAAGTGTTACATCCGACCCAGTTTCCTGTTCAAACAGCTGCATAATGGTCACCCTTCTTTGCATTTTTAATAAATTAATCACCTTGTGAAAACTTGTATGTATTTTCTACAGAAATGGAGTGCTACTGGCGTCAGAATTATTAAAGAAGCAGAATCTGCATTCTCCCTTTCAAAGCGGGTTATCCGGGAGGAAGGAAATGAAGGCAGGCGTGATTTGATCTGGCACAATGTGCAGACAGCAGAGCCAGAGAGCAGGGAGCAGGGAGCCCTCCATTTTCTCATTTCTGTGTATAAAGGCCCCATCAATCCGCCTCCTCCTCGCTGAACAGCGAGCTGAGAAAGGCTCTGACCCGTCTTAAAGCGGCGTGAACTTATTTACTGACGCGCACGCGCAAAAAAATCAGCTAAGAACTCCCACACAGAGCAGGGAAACGGCGAAGAATCTGTTAGAAAACGGAAAGATGAGAGACGGAAAAGAAGAAAAACAACAAAAGCGCCCGAAATATCGAAAACGCCTGTGACTGCCAGACGTCATCCCTAGCCTCTTCGCCTTCCCAGGCGCGGCGGATTCATCCATTTCAGAGACGACGGGGAAAAAAGCGCCAGCGTTCAGAGGGCTGGAGTGGGCGGACCGGCAGCAGCGCCTTCCAAAGCAACGTAATAATAACTTTGTCGGCGCGTAATTTGGAGGAAGGAGGATTAAGAAACGAGAGGACGTTGGGGCGCGGGGGAGAAGTGCAGCCGTCGTGCAGTGGACACTTGAATAGGGCCGTTTCGCCTGGGCTCCGCAGTATTAATAACGGGGCTGCAGTCTCAGGCCCGATTCTGTCACCCTTCATCTCCGGCACCAAAGGAAGGCAGACGAGCTATGAAAAGATTACAACTTCCTGAAATATACATGAATAAATCAGCGGAGCCTGGCAGCGATGCTACGCCAGATTCAATTATTCAGACCGTCCGGAGAGCCTCATTCCTGCGGAGGAGCGCAGTCCTTCCCTCTCTCCACACCTCTCTATGAACGCGTGCTTGTTCCCTCTCTCCACACCTCTCTATGAACGCGTGCTCGTTCCCTCTCTCCACACCTCTCTATGAACGCATGCTCATTCCCTCTCTCCACACCTCTCTCCCAGAAGGTGTGCTCGTTCCCTCTCTCCACACCTCTCTATGAACGCATGCTCATTCCCTCTCTCCACACCTCTCTCCCAGAAGGTGTGCTCGTACCCTCTCTCCCACACCTCTCTCCCAGGTGTGCTCGCTCCCTCTCTCCACACCTCTCTTCCAGAAGGTGTGCTCATTCCCTCTCTCCACACCTCTCTTCCAGAAGGTGTGCTCGCTCCCTCTCTCCACACCTCTCTTCCAGGTGTGCTCGCTCCCTCTCTCCACACCTCTCTTCCAGAAGGTGTGCTCGCTCCCTCTCCACACCTCTCTTCCAGAAGGTGTGCTCGCTCCCTCTCTCCACACCTCTCTCCCAGAAGGTGTGCTCATTCCCTCTCTCCACACCTCTCTCCCAGAAGGTGTGCTCATTCCCTCTCTCCACACCTCTCTCCCAGAAGGGGTGCTCGCTCCCTCTCTCCACACCTCTCTCCCAGAAGGTGTGCTCATTCTCTCTCTCCACACCTCTCCCAGAACGCGTGCTCGTTCCCTCTCTCCACACCTCTCGATGAACGCGTGCTCGTACCCTCTCTCCACACCTCTCCCAGAACACGTGCTCGTTCCCTCTCTCCACACCTCTCTATGAACGCATGCTCATTCCCTCTCTCCACACCTCTCTTCCAGAAGGTGTGCTCGCTCCCTCTCTCCACACCTCTCTATGCCTACAGTCAGGCCTCCGCTGCACTGCGCTCCTCTCTCCCTGCGTCCGATCGGACTCTTCATCAGTGCGCCTTTCCCAGCGCGCCTCATATATACTCTTAATGGCCAGTCATATATTCTGGGCTGTGTCCATCTCTCCTGCTCCCTCACCTGCTCTCCACTGGCCCTGCAGCCACACGTAGCAAACAGAGGAGAGCAGAACCCAGGCAAGAGAACTATCAGAGCAGCATTAAGGAAGAGTGCTGAGAGAGAGATTCATCTTCAGGGCTGCGGTGTGTGTGTGTGCCTGTGTGTGTGTGTGTGGCTGTGTGTGCGTGTGTGTGTGTGGCTGTGTGTGCATGTGTGTGTGCCTGTGTGTGTGTGTGTGCGCTTATGTGTATGTGTGTGGCTGTGGCTGTGTGTGTGTGTGTGTGCGCGTGTGTCCGTGTATGTGTAAATCTGCATACACACATATAATGTGTGAGCATATGTGTGTGTCTGTGTATGTGTATTTGTGTGGCTGTGCGTGTGTATGCGTGTGTGTGTGCATATGTGTATGTGCGTGTGTGTGTGTGAGCATATGTGTGTGAGTGTGTGAGTGTGAGAGTGTGTGAGAGTGTGAGAGTGTGTGAGTGTGTGTGTGTGTGTGTGTGTGTGTGTGTGTGTGTGTGTGTGTGAGTGTGTGTGTGTGAGATATAATGCAGTTTTGGGACTTGGGGGTCTTCCTGGACAGGGCCCAAGCCACAACAGATGGCCCCGTTCGGGACTCTCAGGAATACTCTCTCGCTTAAACACTCATTCACACTCATGGCTTGACTTTTTCTATTTTCCTGAAAATCTGCCTTTGACAGTTTAAATGTTACCACCGTTCAGGTGGAGTTATGGTCATTGGAGATTTAATCAGTTTAATGAATGGATCTAAATTATTAATCAATGACATTGTCTCAAATGGGAGGACATTGATTATGACTGAGGTACAAAAATAGACTGCACTCAAGCATGGTCATAAATAAAGACATGATATACTGTATGCATTGGCAAACTGACTGCTGTTCAAAAGAAAATCAACAGATTCAATAGATATCCCCCTTGACCACTGATCTAGACCAGGCCCAAGGCTCATTAAACACTGACATTCACACTTAATGAACCTGATCATTACTTTCTGGGAGCAACCTTTTTTTTCTCAGTTACGGATACGACTCTTGATTTCGCACATGAAAGTACATGGCCAGTTTCGAAGACATCATTACGTAAATACGCAAAACCAAAATGAACAGCGCAACTGCCACATCCACAGGAATCACACTTTCCACGTTGATCTTTAAAAGTGTGAGATTTGAGGCGCAACGATTGTGTGAGCCACAGAAACAGGCAATCAGCAAAAACAAAACAACAACCAAAAAACAAAAGTTGATAAATTTTAGCAAAAAAACCCCAAAAAAGACCTCTCCAAGCTGGCAACGTTGCCCACCCACCTGCTCAGGCCTCCGACAGAAGCTCTTCAGCCAAACCCTTCACTGGCATCAGAGCGCAGCTTTGTGTACCAGACACAGCCAGAACTCCTCCATCTCTCTCAGTGCCCTGATCAGCCCCGTGTCCATCAACGTCTCCGCAGATCACTCCATCTCCCGCTTTCACCGCGTTTCTTTCCCCCCGAGACAGAACTTCTCTCTCCGAAGAACTAGCGAGGCGAAATAAAAACTCCCCGAATGCTTCCAAGCCGTGTTCTCCTACATTTCATTTCCGTTTTCTTCCTCGCTTCACGTACGACATATAATAAAAGGTTAATGCGGCATTATTAATCATAGCAAGCTCTTGTCGGCCAATCAGACGTGACTTTGATTTTATGGGAGATCTGTGAGTTTCCGTTGACTTCAGTGAGTGTGCCGATGGATATCGCATTTCCATGTGAAACAGAAAGAGATAAGTGAGAAATGGTCCTGCATCGGCAATGGGCATATTACAGTACGTCTGGCTGAGTGAACGAATTAACACAGAGGAAGCAAAGCACTCCTCTGTAAATTTCATTAGCCAGAGACATTCAGGTCAGCGGCTTTCACAAATGTCTACACTGGATGAATTAATGCAATTCAATCTAATGTTGACAGTGGACAAAGATCTACATGACAAAGATGGTATTAAATTGAAATTTGACTGTGATGACGATGTGTTCTCAGTCATTTTCTCCGTCCATTGTACGGTATATGAAGCTTGGAAGGTGTTCCACAAATATTTAGATGCATACAGACATACACACACAAACACCCCCCCCCCCCCACACACACACAGAAAAGGCCATTTCATTTCCATGGCATTTTCTGAAAGAATACTGGAATAGCACTGATTTGATCGCATTCAGCCAAAGTCACAAATTCTCCAGACAGACACAAGAAGAATGTACAGTACAGCACACATGCAGATCCAATTGAGATCAAGGCCGAGTGCATGCTGGGATACAGCCTCAGATAAGAGAAAATGGCCCCCGTGTGACACCAATTTCCCTCCCGTCCAGCAGAGGGCTCAAAGGGTTAATACAATCCCTCAATGAGCCGCCTGCCCCCGCTGTCCCGTCATAAAGGGGCTCCATTAGCTGCCAGCCCAACCGCCATTACAGTGTGAGGCCCTGAAGATAATTACTGCACTGTGAGAGAGAGTGTGTGTGTGTGTGTGTGTGTGTGTGTGAGAATGTGTGTGTGTGAGTGTGTGAATGTGAGGGTGTGAATGTGAGGGTGTGGGTGTGTGTGTGTGCGCGTGCGTGCGTGTGTACACGTATATGTGAATGTGAGTGTGTGGGTGGGTGTGTGTGTGTGCGCGTGCGTGTGTGCATGCGTGCATGTGTGAGTGTGTGTGTACGTGAGAATGTGTGAGTGTGTCAGTGTGTGGGTGTGAATGTGAGTGTGTGGGTGTGGGTGTGTGTGTGCATGTGTGGATGTGTGTGTGTGAGTGTGTGTGTGCGTGAGAATGTGTGAGTGTGTGGGTGTGAATGTGAGTGTGTGGGTGTGTGTGTGCATGCGTGCATGTGTGAGTGTGTGAGTGTGTGTGTGCGTGAGAATGTGTGAGTGTGTGGGTGTGAATGTGAGTGTGTGTGTGCATGCGTGCATGTGTGAGTGTGTGAGTGTGAGTGTGAATGTGAGTGTGTGTGTGTGTGTGTGTGTGTGTGTGTGAGTGTGAATGTGAGTGTGTGTGTGTGTGTGTGTGCATGCGTGCATGTGTGAGTGTGTGGGTGTGAGTGTGTGAGAGTGTGTGTGTGTGTGTGTGTGTGTTAGTGTATATAAACAGGCTGCATGCAGACCCCATGCACACAGCACAGTGCATCCAGACCCTGCTTCAGGCTGCGACTCCAGAGCATCTACGGGAGCCACTCGATTCCCAGGCAGCCTTTCCTCCCATGCAGGGAGCAGATGGAGACGTAATCTCCCACAACACCAGTTACACTATCGATTTGCCCCTTTCAAACGGAGGAGAAGGGCCAACCCTGTGGCAGCAGCCCCATCCCTAAAGGCCAGAGTGGTGACCTCGCTCTGAAAATCCCTGCTCTTGTTTTCAGCACCCGCTAATTTGGAGCCAGCAGACAGTCCCCGGCCAGCTGAGCCACACAGTCCCACCTGCTGCGGAGGCGTTAACCCTTTCCAGAGTCTGCTTTCTGGAATGTCTTTTCCCCAACATTCCCCGTCAAATACGCAAATATTCCTTTTTTAAAATTTATTCATACTTTAAGATGTGTTCGTATGGCTATGAAGAATATATTGACTAAATTGAGGACAAAGCAAATTTAGATTTCAGCTGGTCTTTAAAGGGTTAAGGAAAGGCGCTTGGCGGAATTATCGGACAGCTTCCTCTATCCTAACGCTTTTCTGGACGACGCACAAAACCACGTTTCCTTTTCATGTGCTCTGTGCGACTGTGAATTTTAAATAAAGCTTAGGTCGTCGGCGAAACAGATATAACCGCGGTGCCTCCCTTTGTCCCCAACTCCTAAAAAGGCCTTATGTCCGGCGAACGCTTTAACACACCTACAGGGTGCACTTTTCCGGGACGGCATATGCCACCCAGCCCAAACGACCGATCTCACAGGCCGGCACCCTCTCCAAGTACTGCTCACACTTCTAATGGGGGACCCCTCTCACCTGTGCCAGATGGAATATTTTACAGGGGTACAGTTGGCATTTTAAGGGCTTTTATTTCCTTATCCGGGCCAATATGGCCCTATAAATATCACGGCTGAGAAAGGTTAAATCACATGGCAATGTTGTTTATCTATAATATAAGCCTCCCAGTAGAAAAAAACATCCGCTTCACTAACCACCCACAATTGCTTTACGGGTTGCTATAGTAATATGGAAAGCTTTTCACCATTCCACATCCATCTATTTTACAACAATGGGGAGCTGGGAAAGAGCCTACACAATAATATGCTTCAGCCCTGAATCGAGTGGAGAGTGACGCACACAGAACAGTACACAGTATGGACACCATATGTACACACAGGGAACAGGACCACTGTATGATGAAGCAGACTTCATTGTTTGACAAGGTGTTCTTTCTCTCACTAGAGAGCAGAACAACAAGAGTCACATCCATGCAAAAACCAGGAGAGAATTTCATATCTTCACTGATAAGTCTTAACAAGCATTTTAGCCTCATATTTAGACCAAAACCTTATTTCTGTTGAATTGTAAGACAATTTCAAGCAGGACGTAACTTAAAAAAAGCTCATATTTTCTACTTGGGGGGGGGGGGGGGGGGGGGGGGGGGGAAGATATGTTTCATGAATAGTCCCTGTCTCATTGGGGAGTTCTGGCTGGAGACACACGGAGTGTAATGACAGAAATGGAGTATATTTTCTAAACGGTGCAGCCAGCGCTTTCTGTGTACGGATTCTGCTCCAGAACAGAAATGAGACACGCGACACAGGGTTAGGACCGCGACAGTCCCCCACGGTCTACATTTCACTCCCCTCCCGCTAATACTGCGCCAGGGCATAATTATGAAAAATTAAACAAACTGTTGCCTGATTGAGCAAACATATTACGCTAAGGGACCAGCGGGGGATACATCATGAGATAATGAGATATATGAATTATCTTCGTGTGAACGTTCCCGCGGAGATAGAATCTATGGAGCATTAGACTAATGTTTCAATCGGAGAGTTTTATGTGGTAATGCGCGGGGGGTAGGACGCCCGTTTTCGGAAAGCGCACTCGATTCGGCCGTTTTCAGCGCGCGCGGTGATTAACGGCCTTAAAAGCACATAAATATGTGCCAGCGAGGAAACTTCCTGTAATAAATGTTAATGGCGATGTGAAAGTGGTGCCTTTTGGATGACTCCAGGAACACGGGCACTTCGATTATGAGCGGTTAAAATGACTCTCTCTCTCTCTCCACAGCAGGACCGGTACAGGCCCCTTAGGCAGGAGGGAGCTGCGGTCTATTCGCCACGCTGTGAGTGTGAGGAATGACAGGTCAGCATGGCAGACACAATTCCCTCTCCCTCTGCCACCCCCTCCCCCCTCTCTTTCTCTCTCCTCTCTCGCACTCTCTCCCTTTCTCTCTCTCCCTCCCTCCCTCCATCTCTCTCTCTCCATTTCAGTCTCTCTCTTTGTCTTTCTCACCCCTCTCCCTCTCTCTATCCCTCCATCTCTCTCTCACCATTTCGGTGTCTCTCCTTGTCTTTCTCAACCCTCTCCATCTCCCTATCCCTCTCTCTTTCTCTCCCTCTCACTCAAATTCTAATTAAAATGGCTTTACTGGCATGAGTGGAAATGGACCATTGTTGCCAAGGCAATACAATATACGATATACAATAAACAATAAATACAGATCTCCCTCCCTCCGCTTTCCACAACCTCCTGCCTCTTTCGGCTTGATGGAAGGGGGCGCGTTTTCTGCCCCTCTGACCCCGCCCCCTGTGGGCCGGCGTGGGCACCGGAGAGCGAATCCCAGCCTTGGGCCCGGGTCGCGGGGTCAGCCCACTCCTCGCCGTCATTGGGCCGTTCCGGGAGAGGGAAAGGTTAGCCGGGATTGCGCACGAGCGGTCCGGGGCGGAGGTTGCCATGACAACCAGGCCTTGGTCTCCCCTGGATCAAGCTGGGCCTCATCTGTGCCCATGTGACACGTGGACAGGGGGAGGGGCCAGGTGCAGCTCACGGTCACATCCACACAGAAACCCAAAAGTACCCAGCTATTTGCCACATCAAAATCATTTCTTTTGTAAATGACTCACTGACTTATTATGCAACTAACTGTAATTAGATACTGTATTTTTATGCCTCAGCATGTGGGGAAAATGAATTCATGCGACACTTGTGAAAAGAGAAACTGTCAAATAAAAGTTATTTGATTCTTATACAGATATTCTTGAATCCATATTTCATACCTTGTTGTCACTGTAAATTTGTTTGACTCAGTGATGTTTTCTTTGCAAGAGTCAAGGCATTACCAGAAATGAATTGGTCAATGGCTATTTTTGATTGAAAATATGAATACATTTATATTTATCTGAAGATGTGATTTCAATATCTGTCTCTATAATATTATTTGCACAGCATGTGTGTGGGTATGTGTGAGATATACACTCACTGGGCACTTTATTAGGTAGACCTGTACATGTCTAAATGTAAATATTTAATCAGCCAATCATGTGGCAGCAACTAAGTGCATAAAAGCATGCAGACATGGTTAAGAGGTTCAGCTGTTGTTCAGACCAAATGTCAGAATGGGGAAGAAATGTGATGTAAGTGACTTTGACCATGGAATGATTGTTGGTGCCAGATAGGATGGTTTGAGTATCTCAGAAACATACAGCAGTCTCTAGAGTTGGTAGAGAATGGTGCGGAAAACAGTGAGCCAGTGAGTGGAAGTTTTGCGGGCAAAAACGCCTTGTTCATGAGATTGGAGAAGGGCCAGACTGGTCAAAGCTGACAGGAATGCAAATAACCACACATCACAACAGTGGTATGCAGATGAGCATCTCTGAACACACAATGCGTCAAACCTCTTAAGTGGATAGGCTACAGCAGCAGAAGACCAATAAGTCTAAAAAATAAGTTAAAAAAAAATAATAATAATAAAGAGTGTAAAATATACATTAAAAAGTCAGATAATTATGGTAATTATGGACTAAAACTAATCACAGCAGCAGCAGTGGTGCAAAGCAGTACAAATTCAATGGTTATAATAGTAATATAATAACAATAATAATGGATATTTGCGTGTTTTCGCAGAAAGTGGTTCTTCATTTTTCCACCCGCTGTGACGTGATTGGCTGCAGAGGAGGATACTGTCATCCTTTCACTTTCAGACGCTCAGCCATTGTTTACAACATTATAACATTTTAATTTAGCATTTAAATAATTCCTCATTACATACATACAGCACAGTGAGCTGAATTGAAAAAAATAAATAAAAAATGAAGTACTTAAGCCAGTACATTAATTTCTCCTTCTGTTTTAATGGTGTCTGCTTTACAAGCCTTTTTTTCATAAATTTGCTGAGACTTCACGACGCGCTCTCTGTGAGAGGCAGTTGGGTATAATTCAAACGGCGTTTTACCCACAACAAATTGCTATCTGCTTCCCGCGGGCCTTTGGGAAAAGCATTATTTTCTACGGAGCGCTGCCAGGGTCCAGTTAAAATAACTAATCCTGCCAAGCCAGGTAGCCAGAGTATTACCCACACCATCTGCTCTGGGCCTCTCCATTACCCCTGTCCCACAATAACACGATGTTTATCAAACGCACAGCACACTTCCACTCTCTCGCCGCTATAGGCAGCGCTGCCCCCCCCCCGGCTGAGGCCTGGGAGCTGGGGAGGGTTGGATTACGGCCGGGCTATTACTCTGGATCATCTGAACCAAAACGCCACCTCCTCAGTCAGCTTGTACAATTATGAGAAATCTTACACTGTTATTTATAAGGGAGAATATTCAAAAAGCTGTCTGGGAGCTGCAGTCATCCAGAACTGGGAGAATATCTCCCCGGCGCAGTCTTAATTACACAGCTTGTGGGAAGTGTCAGAGCGCCACAGAGCTCCACAGAGCTCCATATCTTCCCCCCGGTGTGGGGTGAGTCAGAAGAGGGGCAGCCCTGCCTGGAGCTCAGCGACATCAGAGCTCCGCCTGACTCCGGTTCTGTGCGACTCCGGTTCTGTCTGACTCCGGTTCCTATCTGACTCCGGTTCCTGTCTGACTCCGGTTCCTGTCTGACTCCGGTTCCTGTCTGACTCCGGTTCCTGTCTGACTCCGGTCCCGTCTTGTGCAATTATCCCATTCTTTGTGAGCAACTTCACTGTTGATGACTTACCATTGTTTTTACTGACGCATATTAGAACACAAACTCTGAAGTACCTGTGCTAGGGGCTCAGCCATTGTTTATTCTGGGGCTTACTGTAGTAAGACCCAGGCATAAGCACAGCGTGATGCTTAGCGTGATGCTAACCTAAGGCTTTACACCTCACACAGTGTTATCAGACCATGCAACACTACATTGTTTGGAAACTGAAAAGTAGGGTCCAGTTAATAGTAACTACTGTGGCAATCTTTTATCACTTCTATCACTGTTTTTTCAATAACTGCGTGCATGCCAGCCAGCACACTATAATGAGGGGATCTCGCTTAAGTATATATCCTTCCTAGTAACATTATTAAGGTGTACTCATATTAAGGTGTAAGATCACAAATATGCAATTAGAGTGTTCTTAACTGAACATTCAAATGCTGATGCAACCATCACTACTGTTAACTGAAAGCAGTGGAGTTCTAGAACACTGATTTAGAATTTTTGGGGAAAGAAAAAAACTTCCAAAAAACTACTCTTCAAAAGGTGGGTTCAGATTCAAACTGGCTGTTCAAAAACGCAGAGTGCTATGTGATTTGTCACTTGGATATTCGATGTTCTACTCTCTGCACACACCACTCTGAACACTTTAGATCAGTGGTTTTCAAACCGGGTCCTGGGGGACCACTGTGTATGCTGGCTTCTGTTATTTTTTGCTTGTTAACAGAGTGCAGGTTTGGTTCTTTATAATTTGTTTTGTCTTCAAAAATGATTTTTCGATCAATTAGTTGTAGTGGCCATGAGTCCACACTTTCACCAATTAGGACCATATTAATTCACCTCAGTATTTAATTAGACTTTTTCAAAACTCTTTTTAACCAATCATTTGCAATATAACACAAGGTGAATATGTTACTTTTATTCTATATATCATGAATCACATTGACACATTTTTTAAATATAATGTGCCTTAAGGGGGTAAATAATCCCTCGAAATATTAAAAGTGTAATCAAGAAAAATTAACAGCTTGTTAAAATTCTGGGACTGCAATTATGGTCAGACCAAACGCCAGCATACACGGGGGTCCCCCCGGACTGAGTTTGAGAGCCACTGCTATAGATTGTTAGTTTGTGACATCATTAGCTAACACAGTCCAATCAAACATGTTGCAGGCAGCTACTGGCTGTTACAGTGGTGGGTAGGTGGGCCAGCCTAATGTTGCTTTTAAAAATTAACAAATGCTACATTACCTACCAAACATACACCACAGCCACACCTGCCAAATAACTAGCAACTGCAGAAATGCAGCAGGCAAGTTTTTGAATTCCTTTTCACTGTCAGTGAGACATAGGGCACAGGTCACAGTGCTTCCAATTACACACAGGGCAGGGATTTCTGTGCTTTCATGTCAGGAGCAGATTAAATATTAGAAACATAAGACATAAACACTATTAGCAATGAACTAAATGCAAGCAAATGCATAAACCTGCCATAAGGTTGAAAAATGCTAACTGTTTCTGCCTCTCAATTTGATTTCTTGTTGATGCTTGCAACATTGGTGAATCTTTCTGTTTGATCAGCTCCCATGTTGTCGACAGAGAGGGTGCACTGTGGATCTCTTATATGGGATCTAGTCTGTGGTACAGACAGCTGTTGGCAGTTTAAAAACAGAGAGCAGTCTTAGGATTCTGGCTATAAAGTTTGTGGTCTGATGACTATGAATGTGGGGGAAAAAATCTGGTATGGTTCCCAAACAACACTGCATAAAATATTATGAAAATTAACTGAAGCAATTTCCATAACACCCCCTCATACAATCTTGGAATAACCCTCCATTTTAGCACCCTCCATGAAATCATTATTTCAGTTCAGAAAAATATGACATGTCAGCAGCAGTTATATTTGTGATGTGTGCAAACAGCATCCACAAGTACTGTGGGGCGGAGATTGACCCGACAGAACACGCCTGCCCATTAAACCACAGCGGAACCCGCTCGGAACCCGCTCGGAACCCACCGCAGCGCAAGCTAGCTAGCTGCTAATGACGATGACTAAGAGTGTGCCACAGGGCACCCAGGAAGACATTTCATTATAACAGTCATTAGATATGTGAAACTAGGCATTGCATCATGTTTTCACAAACCGCATTTTAAATATGAGGCAAAATCACACGGAAGCTCAGGGGAGCTGGGGGACTCTCACATGAGAATTATTAATAATTACACTGCGGCTCACAAAAGATTGCTCTCGGAGAACCTCGTCCAAACTTGCAAATTGCAAACTCACGACCGCCACACTAAACGCGCTCTGAGAATACGAGGGGGGAACTTGCCGCAAGTTTGCAAACTCCTGCAGTACCAAGGTGACCTTGAGGACAGAGCCCGAGACGGAAAAGCTTCATCTTCATCTTCTCTGAGGATAAACCGCTTTACTATTCAAATCCACGCCAGTGTACTCGTGGTCTCCTGGTAGTCTGCATTTGAATACGCCGTGCCTTTAAAGAACCCCACTTTCAAAAAGCAGAAGACACCGGCAGCTTCAGCAAGCAGTTGTTATAATCAATTAATACATTAATATTGAGTCAAAAGGTTCACCTTTCACTTTTCGTTTCGCACAATCGGGATATGAGGTCAACTCACTGTCATGCTGTAGAGTATTTTAAGTGCTGTAAGACTGGCACATACAGGTTTAATTTAATGAAAATAACGTAAGCTATGCCCGAGACGAAAACGTAGTGGCATCAGTGAAATGATAAAACCCACAGATTTAAACAATTGTACCTTCTCCATATGCATTCCACCAAAACCCAAAGTGCTTCAGATTTATTTTGTTTTTACCACGTTGAGAATCCTCACTAATGAACGCACGCGTATTCGCAGTCTGGAGGCCCGGGAGGTGCCGGGTCACTCTACTCACGACCGAGTTCCTGCTGATTCACACACACACTCCCTCAGACCCTCGCGCCGCCTCCATTTTGAATCCCCTTTCGCCCTCGGCGAGGAATCAAAAGCAGCCGTGTTTGAAGGAATGCGAAACGGTCTCATCACAAAAGGCTTTCAAACACCTTTCGTTTTTTCTGTCCGATTAATCGAAAGGAACCGTGTTATGTTAAAACGCGCGAGAGAGGCAGGAACGGCAGCGTTGTGAAGAACACGGGCAGAACCCAGCCCTGGCCGTCGGGGTCCGTTTGGCGCTGAGGCTTTAATTACTGCAGGCTGATGATGGAAACACAGCCAGACTTATGAAAGCGCCATCCTGGCTCTGAGATAGCCCGGGGTCAGGTACCGGCCCGTCTGCTTATTCACTGTAAACATTTCACTGGCCCGCGGTGCTGTCGCCAAACACGCGACCGCGTGTGCTGTCGAGAGGGTCCGGCTCCACGAAATATCACCATCAGAGCACCGGGCTTCGTACCCCGTGTGTACTTTCAAGCTGCGCTATTGTCCGACTTCACTCTCAGTGCTGCAAGCATCGGCCTCCAATAAACAGTTTTTCATGCTGCACTCCGAGTAAAAGAAGAAAAAAAAACAGCATGAAAAAGTGCCTATAAAGGAACAAACGCTTGTCACTAGGGTGGTACACAATAGGTACATAAAATTCTACCCCTAGCCAGCGATACATAATTCATTTGTACTCTTTTTTTTGCTTGCAAAATGTACTTATTAGAATCCAAATCTAACATTATTGTACTTCCAGGGTACATTCGGCAAATTTGTTCCCTAAAGAACTCGAATCTACCTCCACAGCACCTTTATTTCCGAGAGCGTAGCTCAGGTTTTGAAAGCTTCAATGAAATGTATTTTTTTGTGTCTGGCTGACATTTAAATGCATTTTGGAGCACTTAACATTGTATACGTACTGTTACAAAGGCTTGACCTGCACTATGCAGCATTAAAAATATGGTTAGCTGACATTAATAAATGTACGCAGAAGAGCTATTAAGAAGAAGACCAGGAGAACACTCCGGACCAGGTTACAACAGACTTGTGAGATTAGGGATATGCTTTTGGTTCAGATTTGCTCATCAGTTAACGGGGCAATTCCTAATGGTTAACTATTAAAATGATAATGTTAGATCATTAAATTTGGCCCACATGCACACTGCTGAATAGCCTAATTGTGTGAAATACTGTAGCCCTATAGTCAAAACAGTAGGTTACAGTGAATGTACAGTATGATCCATAATACACCAGGCTAGGCTAATTATTACATCTACAAAGAAAGAAATAATGTTAAAATAGAATTTCTATTTATAATTATATCACACAATGCAGTTTACATAACCATTAAAATGTTCTGAAGATCAATGGAAACGGGTTTGTTTAGCTAGTTGGATGCATTAACTGCTTCCTCAAGAAAGTGCCTTTGTGAGGATCACCTCTTGATTTTTGATGTGACTGAGCATAGCTCTAGTGCTACCATATGAATACATTATGAGGGTGCCAGTTAACACATCTGTCCCCTGTTTCTGTCCAAAAAAGTCAAACCATCAGAGGCACACATCACTGGCAGAGTCCTGTGAGTATAACACACACACACACGCGCACACTATATCACACACACACACACACACACACACACACACACACACACACACACACACACACACACACCAAATGTACCGTATGGTTTAACAACCCATAACCTATAAACTTAAACCAACACAGTATTGCGCTGAGCAATGTAACCATTGCAGAAAATTACCAGACAACCTCCAACTGGTTAAGTGCTACCAAGTAACTTGCACTTACACTTGTATATTGTATTAATACATTCATCGGAATGATATATGTTTTACAGTAAAATTACTCTTGGTCCTCTAAAATTGGTGGGACTATGTATCAAAAGGTCTGTACTTCCTACATGGTTCACCCAATATGGATGTAAAAATCCTCAAATTAAACCTGAACATTGGCACTTTAACAACAGTGTTTTATTTCAACAGTTTGTTTGCTGGAGAGAGAGAGCACACTTTACAAATACTTCCAGACTGCACAGTAATTCTATGAACTATGAATTCCAAAGACTGGAAAGCTAATCTACATTAATGCAGAGGTACAGTATACAAAAGCACTCTGTGATACAAATGGCCTGTTCGTACCACACACACGCACAGTGATTTACAAAGAGCAAGAAACACATTTCAGTTCATTTCCGAGGCAAAACGCAGACCTGTTTGCCTGCCAGGGGATTAAAAAAAACAATGAAAAAGTGTAACGGTGAATGTAATCAGCTAGCGTCCATGCGCTAACAAATGAATTTAATCACACGACCAAGACAGAAAAACACCCGGGGAGCTACGGCACAAATCTCCCATCTCAAACGGCCCGCTTCTTCAGTTCATGAACACATAATTCTGCCTAATCCTCGTTCCTCTGCACGCACGGCACAAAAGCGCACGGTCGTGCTGCAGGCTTTGTGTACGCGCCGTTATTGTCTTCATCACCGCTCCAAACATCATCTGCTCAAACTCAATATCAGGCTAGCGCGAAATTACGGAGTTTTTACCACCCTCGCTTTCTGAGGGTGCAGGCTGGATTCTTCCTTCCGTTACTGCGTAAAGCATCTTAGTGACAGCTCCATAGACATGACATTGACCTCATAAATTGCGGAAGGAATCTAGAAGAAATGCTCCTATTTAGTCGATACAAACCATTGTCAGAGGCTGCGGCACATACAGTAGGTATTATATGTCCTAGCACTTACATTGCATGTAATTTTACTTACAGTTCATTCAACTCAGCAGGAGACAGTGGGGTTAAGGGCCTTGCTCAAGGGCCTCAACAGTTGTGTGGATCTTATTGTGGGTACACCGGGGTGTCACGTGTGTATAATAGAGCATCTAGTCTAGCACGAGCTACAATAAAAAAATAAATAAAATAAGTATTTTATTATGTTGAGACTCAAGATCTTTGGTCTTCAACTTTCTGGCTAAATAAGACAGTGAGCCTCCACAGCAGTAATGAGGTAAGACAGTTACCTCAATTTACGTGTGAAGCAAACATGAACTAAAACTGAACTCGTATTCTTTACTTGAGAGAAAAAAAGAACAACCTAAGTTTTAAAACGAGGCTGTAACGCTTGTTAAGATTTTTGCAGTGCAGTACATAAACCTACAAGATAACGTAAAGTACCATAATAGGTGCGAAAGGGAGATTGAGGATGCAGTGCTTTAAGTAGCAAGTGTAGAAAATGGCCTCCTTTCGATTATTATCTACGCTGCTGTGCAGGAAATTGTTTGCCAATATGGACGTAAAGCCTGTGTAAGCGTGAATTTCATTATGCTCAACAGTGAGAAAGTCTTGTTTATGGCACCCAAATCTCAGCTGTCTGAATCAGTGGCTTTAATTTGAGCCTGGATGGTCCCACTGCTGAGGGATCGCTGCCAGTGTGAGTAACCCAACTGTCATCTTCTATTGAATGCTCTCAATACATCAACATCACTAGAAAAATTCCCTTTTTTCACCGCAGAAACGTATTAACCGAGTACGCTGAGATGCTTGACATGTTTTTACCCTCCCGCTGTTGCTCTTCTCCTCAGAGTGACTTCAAATTACTCAGCAAACTTCAGTATGGGGAGAACTCAGGGTTCTGGCCCAACACATCACCCAAACCTTGGCTTAAAGCTACTGGTTACCATATTCTGCGCAAGGCCTTTCAAACCATTTCTTAAAGCGCTAAAGGGCCTCACCCCTGCCTACAGGCCTGCTGTAGTCCTGCGCTCCACACCGGACACCTGGATCCCCTAACACTGCCTGATTCTCCACCCACAAAACAAATGTTTCCACTTTGGACAATTCAAGGGCCTTTGGTGTTTCAGTGTCCAAGCTGTGGAACCCAAAGGTGTATTCAAGCAGACCACAGATGGAAAAAGCATAGCATAGTCTAGTTTAAAGACCAATCTGTATTACTTTTCATATTTTAAACCATAAGCCTATTGTGTTTTTTTTTTTTTTTTTAATTCTAATCTTTGAATATTTTTTCTTGTGATGCTGCATTTCCTAAAGTGCGCTCGGGTCTTGATTACACAAATACAATGTGTTGTTACTATCATTAGTATTTTGATGATAATAATTATTACTGTTGTTGCTATTAGTGTATTATTATTTCAAATATATGTTAATAATTTTTGTACCAGACTGTGGCAGGAGACACCAGCCCCTTACCCATCCCAACCAACAGCAACAGAGAGCTGAACTGAGCTTCATCTGACTGTGCCGTTTACAGCACACCAGCCTGTCTGTCTGTCTGCTGCCCCAGACACACCTCACCTCACCTCCCCACACCAGCCTGTCTGTCTGCTGCCCCAGACACACCTCACCTCCCCACACCAGCCTGTCTGTCTGCTGCCCCAGACACACCTCACCTCACCTCCCCACACCAGCCTGTCTGTCTGCTGCCCCAGACACACCTCACCTCCCCACATCAGCCTGTCTGTCTGCTGCCCCAGACACACCTCACCTCACCTCCCCACACCAGCCTGTCTGTCTGCTGCCCCAGACACACCTCACCTCCCCACATCAGCCTGTCTGTCTGCTGCCCCAGACACACCTCACCTCCCCACATCAGCCTGTCTGTCTGCTGTCTCAGACACACCTCACCTCCCCACACCAGCCTGTCTGTCTGCTGCCCCAGACACACCTCACCTCCCCACATCAGCCTGTCTGTCTGCTGCCCCAGACACACCTCACCTCCCCACATCAGCCTGTCTGTCTGCTGCCCCAGACACACCTGACCTCCCCACACCAGCCTGTCTGTCTGCTGCCCCAGACACACCTCACCTCCCCACATCAGCCTGTCTGTCTGCTGCCCCAGACACACCTCACCTCCCCACACCAGCCTGTCTGTCTGCTGTCTCAGACGCACCTCACCTCCCCACACCAGCCTGTCTGTCTGCTGTCTCAGACAAACCTCACCTCCCCTCCCCACACCAGCCTGTCTGTCTGCTGCCCCAGACACACCTCACCTCCCCACATCAGCCTGTCTGTCTGCTGCCCCAGACACACCTCACCTCCCCACACCAGCCTGTCTGTCTGCTGTCTCAGACGCACCTCACCTCCCCACATCAGCCTGTCTGTCTGCTGTCTCAGACACACCTCACCTCCCCACACCAGCCTGTCTGTCTGTCTGCTGTCTCAGACACACCTCACCTCCCCACACCAGCCTGTCTTGTCTGCTGTCTCAGACACACCTCACCTCCCCACACCAGCCTGTCTGTCTGCTGTCTCAGACACACCTCACCTCCCCACACCAGTCTGTCTGTCTGCTGTCTCAGACACACCTCACCTCCCCACACCAGCCTGTCTGTCTGCTGCCCCAGACACACCTCACCTCACCTCCCCACACCAGTCTGTCTGTCTGCTGTCTCAGACACACCTCACCTCCCCACACCAGCCTGTCTGTCTGCTGTCTCAGACACACCTCACCTCCCCACACCAGCCTGTCTGTCTGCTGTCTCAGACACACCTCACCTCCCCTCCCCACACCAGCCTGTCTGTCTGCTGCCCCAGACACACCTCACCTCACCTCCCCACATCAGCCTGTCTGTCTGCTGCCCCAGACAGCCGCCTCTCCACGGCAGGGTTGATTCCTCGCCCCAGGCGCAAAGCCCTTCAAAGCTTGCCGCCGGGAGACAGACAGACAGCCAGAGACGGGTGAGGAAAGCAGAGCGGAGAAGGGAGGGAGATGGAGAGAGGAAAGGCAGATCGGAGGCAGAGAGCAGGAGAGAACGAGCACCAAAGCGTGGAATGACTGTAAACAGTAAACAGTAAACAGACAGGAGCGCACATCCACAACCCTATTCCTGTTCTTTGCATTGGCCAAAGCAACCAAAAGACGCTCCCTCCAGTTCACTTCCCAGAAACAATATGGAAGATGTGGCATAAATGTTAATGGATCAGCCATCTTACCTACAGCTCCAATAGTGTGACAATTCAACAGTAAGTATAGTTCACCTTCTGTCGACAGGTCATTGTACCAGGGCTATTTTAATAGAATATCCAATGCAAGTGTCTGACTGAACAAAGAAATCAGAACATTTCAAAAAGAAAATTATGGCAAGGGCTGCATTACATAATGCCAGTTGTCACCGTTAAATGCACTGCACCTGGTGTTCATTTCCAATTAGAAACAGCCTTTTTTTTTTTCTTGAGAAAAACAGAACATTCCAGCTATAATTAAACTTGGGCATATGGCACAAGGATTGTCATGGTTAGCGACAGATACCTGCTCATACTGCAGCCATGGTTTCACTTCTAGCTGCTGGAGCTGAGGAGTGCGATTGATAAAGCAGTCTGGAATGTTCTGTAGGAGTTGCAGGATCAGGGCTTTTACTGGACAGTGAATAAAAGGCCTGTAACACTTCACTGTCCCAGATCATAGATTACAACAGCTATTTTAGTCTTATGTTTAGACATACATTCTTGCTTCCATTACTTATGCCAAAGTTGAGCTGAACCAGCGTGACAAGATCTGTGAATGGGATAAGAACATCTCACTGGTCCAGAATGACACAAGGCTCTGTCTCAGGCTGCAAGCTGGAATCTTAGATCCACACACCAACATAACCGTAACATACAGAGCTGGTTTGGTTTTTTTGTGTTTCCCTTACATTTCGCTCTCGTCCCCGTTCGCTAAAACAACGCGCTTCAGGGCTGCACATCTGGGCCAGCCGCCTGCTTCCCGGTTACAGACATACGTCCACTTCAAATCCACCCCATCGCTGATCAATACATACACTACCGTAACATAACACACAGACAGGGGTGTACTGCACACACGCATAAATGTCTGCAAACAGCAACTTAAAACAAAGTCTTTTGTATTTGAGAGAAAAAAAAAAAAAGATTTTAAGTCTGATTATGAGAGTAAAACGCTTGTTAAGACGGGCTTTTCTTGCGGCGTGTTCACTCATCCCACAGAGCTAAGCTCCGGCTCAACCAGGCCTGCCGGGGGCATGGCATTCAGGCCTCAGACCGGCCTCGTTACTCCAACACCCTGATCCGTCTGATCCGGCCCCCGCGCCCCGTCAGCGGAAGTTCAGGGGGAATTAATTGGCGGGATCCAGGCTCCGTGTTCTCCGGACGCGAAGCGGCGAGCGGACTGAAAAGAGGCAATTAGCGGCCTGCGCGCGACGCTAGCTGAACTGTCCTGAGGGCACGGGGCGGAGACGGGGGGGGGGGACGGCACGATTCACCGGGAAGAGTCATCTTCTGAGGTCAACCGAGCACCTTCACACAGTGTGGCCTCCACACGATCAGCATGTCCTTAAACGGCAAGTTCGCCCGGAAAAAACGATATATGCACCAAACAACTTTTCGTGCCGTTGCATCAGCAAGTTTGTGGTTTAGAGAAATGTGTCACTGCCTGTAAAGCCAGCAGTAAGATAGGGGGTGCACTGGACATGGCACTACCCACTACACCACGCATGTGGCCAGGTGCATACAGTGAAATGCTTTCAGTGAAATGGCCAAGTGAAATGCGGAGTCTTGTGCAGAGTTATACTAGATACTCTGAGCCATCATACACTGCAATGCTAACATTGTAATAGTTTGCCACTTTTCACATGAGATGAATTTCTTACATTATAGACTACATTATTGTCCTCTCCTTGCTCCGGGCCCCAGCCTGGAGCTGTAGCTGAAGCACCACAACCTGACCCTGGCTTCAGCTAGCCTGCTACTTCTACCCTCCTTCTGCCCAGAACCAGACCTTCCCAAATATAGATAACCATCTATATTTGTCATCTGCATAATTATTATTTGTATCATTCATTTTAATTTATTTATATATTACAAATAACACTTCTGTTAAACTCACTGGTTCCCCAGAGCCAGGCAGAAGCAGATGGGCTCCCCCTTTGAGCTTGGTTCTGCTCAAGGATTCGTCCTGTTAGTCAGGTTTTTCTTTGTTTTTCCTTGCCAGTGTCACCCTAGGCTTTTTGTAAAGCTGCTTTGTGTTGTAAAAAGCGCTATACAAATAAAATTGAACAAATGTCGACTGACTGCAGATGAAGCTTGTGTGGAGGACATACGTAGGCTGCCCACAAGACTGCCGAAAGCCTTGTTTTCAGGTCTGATCTCGCTCACATCTTTAGCAAAACTGTATCCGTTTAATCGCGATACAGGGCCTCAAAATGGAGCCTGGTCCAGTGCCTGCCCAGGAAATACAACAACCTGAGCACAACACTGCTGACCTCCAGCACTCTGCAGGGAGAGTCCACACCTGCACAAGCACCTAGCGATCACTGACAACCCATCAGAAACAGCAGCAGCCTACAGTCACAACCAGCATAAGCTCTGCACTTAAGAACCGTGAAAGAGGTTTTGTCTCCCCCGTCTCCTCAAACAAAATGAAAAGGAATGATAAATTTGGCACAACGCGTTAAAATTCCTGTCCAACCCTCCACCTCTCCAGCTGCCAGTCTCCTCCTATGACACCTACAATCGCTTTTATTATGTAAATAGGCCAGATGCAGGGTTCCCCAGAGCCCAGCGGAGCGTCTGCATACAAAGCAGCTTCTATCTGCTCTCCTTCAATTACACAATCCACGCTATATCATTTAAGAGCAAAGGAAAACACAGACACACGCATGGGAGCATATGCACATCCACACACACACACACACACACACATACAATTCTAGCTGATGTCGACACCTCTCTCTCTCTCTGTGATATATATATATATATATATATATATATATACCTCTCCCTCACTCATTTTCTCTCCCTTGGATTTCACGATGCTGGGGTTCAGTTAGAAATCTCCCAGCAACATCATACATAAAGAAGAAAAAAAGAAACCACACACACACACATACACACACGCGCACACACACATACATACACACATACACATGCACATGCACATGCACATGCACATGCACATGCACACAAATACACACATGCGCGCACACACATAAGCACACACACATAAGCATACACATACACACACACACACACACACACACACACACACATAATCACATATGTCAGTCTGATTTGGGGGAGAATGGCAGGATTGTGGCTGTGGCTGTGCTGAATGTCCCCTCAGTAAAATGGTGTCAATGGGAAGTTGGCGGGGAGCCCTCGTCAGCAGCCGGAGCAGCTTGTCATAATTGTGTGTGGCAGCGTGGAGCGCACGTCAAACAAGGCACTCGGGGAAAGTCAGGAAACAATACAACCCCCATCAGGATGAGCCGGAATCCTCAGGGGGTCCGGGAGGTGAAGGGGGAACGGGGGGGGGGGGGGGGGGGTGTTCTCTGCCAGCTCCTAAACCAAATACTGTATTAACAGACTCCCGATTTAGGTTACTGTTAGGTTACTAACATGTGGGCGGCCTGTAGCGTAGTGGTTAAGGTAAATGACTGGGACACACAAGGTCGGTGGTTCTAATCCCAGTGTAGCCACAATAAGATCCGCACAGCCTTTGGGCCCTTGAGCAAGGCCCTTAACCCTGCATTGCTCTGGATAAGAGCGTCTGCCAAATGCCAATAATGTAATGTTCTACTCCCAAAGAGCAAAGAGAATCCTGTTCAAATGAACCACTGTTTGGTCAGATGTACAGTACAGCAGAGCAGAGCTGCATCCCTCAAATCTACATGTAGGGACAGTGCTTAACCAGCAACAAGGCCAATCTTCAGGGCTAAGCCAATTACATAGTAGGATTTCAATTTTTCAGTATTAACTGGAAACTCCGGAATTCCCTGGTCGTCACTGAATTTGTGGTTAGTGCGTGAACAGGAATGGTGGATAAAGTGTTCACTTTTAAACTTTTAAAATGTACCCAGGACTGTAAGGTTGAGAGTGACTGTTCTTTTCCAAGTAGGTATTATTTAATCTTAATTTTGCTTGCACACAGTCAAACCCGGGGGATACAAAGGGTCTCATTATAGCAACAAAGGTGTAGCTATCTGTGCCTACTGAATAGCACTGCCAGCAGTTATTATTTTCAACGAAAAATAGAGCAGAAGAACGGCGCCACTTGAAAAGGCAAGTGATCATCAAAAAGAGGTTTGATGGGCCTATAGTACGCTCACACTGAAGAAGCAATTACAGATTTTACTGCATGATGCCTTGTTTACCGTGTAAAATGCAAATCAGTGCTCAACAATGCAGGTGAAAAAACAACAATAATGGGTTATCCTTTATTCTCCTTGTGCACTGGACAAAAACACTGGACAGAGATTTTCTGCAGAAATACATTTAGACTTGGACTGGCAAAATAAAAGTAGATTTACCTCCAGCAAAACACACTCCTGAAAAGCAATCCATCATTTCGAAATATTCACACATTGAAGGACACACATCTCTGAATGCATTTGGACTTAACTAGGCTGCTAAAAGTGCGGGGACATGTGGGGAAATCCTGAAATGGAATGCCAAAACTTTAACGTAAGGCACACTTGCTTTCCTCTGAAGTCTATGAGGGGAAAACTTTTGAGCTTCACCCATTAAAATCAGGAAATGTTGTTGCTGACGACTCAGCAGCCGGTGAACAGGAGCGTAATCCTCCCTGTGGCAGGTCTTCTGCTGACCTAGGAGTGCCTGTTCTGAGGAGCCTTGTGAAGATGTCGGCTGTGACAAATCTATAAAATTAGATGTGAGAGACAGAAACCACTTTCCACCCACAAGCCACCTGAGTGCTGAGGAAGCTTGCCTAGTCTTTTAGTACATGTCTCAAACCCACCTTTCTGAAACATATCTTTTCTTGGTACCACACGGATCAATAGCCTGCGCTTTGATATTTATTTATTTATTTTCTTCCGCGCGCTGCAGCCAAGCTTCGTCAAATAAAATGACGGAAAGGAGAAAGGAAAATGTCAAAAACACCGCGGAAATGTTCCCGCATTTTAAAATTCTTAAAAGGGAATTTTACTGTACAGGTGAGGCCCGGACAAGCACATGCTGAGACGGCGGTATTATGCCTCAGAAAAGGCCTTTGTTTGGGGAGCCCTGGTGGGCGCATTTCTGTCCGGATATACAGCACCGGCTTGCAAAAAAAAGGAAAGAAATAACTCTGCCCTAATAATGTGGAGCTCCACGCAGCAGCCCGAAAGCATCGCTCCTCTGAGCGGCTGAGCGTGGCCAGGGCCTTCTCCGGCGTAAGCGCTAAACGCGCTAAACGTGCTAAACGCGCTAATCCCTGAGCAGGGAGCATGGGACGACCTCGGACATCCTGACACACACCCGTCCTCAGCGCCAGAACGACGAGGCAGATTTTTTTACGCTCTTTTGTGTGAAATTTGAGACATGAAGAGATTTAATTAAGATAAGGCCGGTGGTAATTAATTTCGGCCCCTCTCTTTCGGCGAGCCTCACCATCATGACCAGTGAGGACAGAGTTACTGCCGACTTATTTATTTATTTTATTTATTTACAGAGAGGTCAGGTGATGCAATGAAATCTTGTAAAAGAAAGTTTGGAAGAACCTCAGGAACACCTTCAAAGATCCAGCACCGTCCTCCCTGCCCGAGACCTCTCATAAATTCAGCCAGGACCAGAGACCTGGGCACAGTTTACTGCAGCCATTTACCAACTGGGCTTGCAACCTACAAGTGAACTTAAGCCAGGTCACAGGCTAAAATGCCCACTGCACCCTTGAACAATCATGTATTTAAAGAGCATATGTAGCTGAAGTGTTTCAGTAAGATAACTAACACATAAATTGAGAAATATGTAAATGTATATTAAGCATTAAATAAGGTAATGTAATAACGTGTTCCATCGGGGACCTGTATTGTCGGGTAGTTTTTGACGAAACATGAGTTTGTGGTACCTGCCTAAACATTTTTCTACATGTTCAATGGCAAACAGAAACAACAGCTGCTGACTGTCAAGAGGACT
This sequence comes from Conger conger, assembly GCF_963514075.1. Taxonomy (NCBI): domain Eukaryota; kingdom Metazoa; phylum Chordata; class Actinopteri; order Anguilliformes; family Congridae; genus Conger; species Conger conger. The sequence continues at coordinate 39,736,739 of NC_083769.1, forward strand.
CATTCCTAATATATATCTATAGTCTGCGCTTTAGGAGTAAAACACACTGAAATGAAGATTGTTGTTCGGCAAGTCGATTTGACCGCACTTTACATTCCAAGAAGCCTTTTCCCCCTCAAATGTTACAAAATCTGACATCTTCGACAATGAAGGCACTTTTTTAGAACAAAAGCTTCATTATTCCCACCAGACAGCCAATAATAACCTTAGATGGCGTGGTCCCCGCCTTTAAATATGACTGAAGCACTAATCACAGGGTGCTTTGTTACTGTGTCAGTTTACAGCTGACGGCTAAGACAGCTTTTATTAAGAGGAACTTTGCTACTAATTACAGATGTTTGCCTACACCCCCCTGTCCCAAAACACAAGGCTTGTGTCCCATTTACGCGAGAACAATCAGCAAAAAAAATGACCACTTCTGCCTCTCCAAAAGCCCCTTTCTTCCTGAGCACGGCTCTTTCGTTTAATCTCTTTAATTTCCAGAATTCCTCCGCGATCCAACTACCCCATGGCTGCTCAAAAAGGATTTTCAGCTCTGTTACAGAAGTTCTCAAGTGACTTGTTGAAACTAAATATCTGCGAGTAATGTAGTCTTCTGTGCAGAACTTTATCCTACAGGGACAGCAGATCTCCTGTTTATATATAACTTTTTGATGGATATCATTTCCACAAAAATATGGCAAATATAAGCAATCTTTCAAGCAGAAAAGAGATCAGTCATTGGTCTCACTAGATATTATGGATTCAGTCAACATCTGCCTTCATCTTTTATTCACATTTGCATGAAAGTACGTGTCCCCCCCCACAGAGGCAGTTCAGTATTCACTAATATTCATTTGTATAAGATTTCATATAAAACTGCTTATTGAGAAAAGGGGTAATGCCAAAAAATGGTTTTGCAGTCAATGTTAAGGAATAATTGTGATTGAATCTTAGTTTATGACTGCAAGCCCCTTAACTTACAGGATTAGTGGGGATCACTCCGCTAGTATTTGGATCTCTGAAAATATCAAATAGTTAAAAAAATTTTGACTGAACCCAATTTTAAGGCATTGGAAATATAATTAAGGGGCTGCACCTCTTAAATGGATTACTAGAGCAGAAATAAAGGGTACATTTTCTATGTCTTCACTTTCATACATTGGAAATGAGATGGATCAATAGCCCAAGGTTCAGAAAACACATCAGAGCGCTACATTCCAAATTCACCTGTCTCCCAACGATCACAAACCACAGCCTCCACTGCACAGGAATGCCAATGGGCCAACCAATCTATTCCGTTATTAAAATTTCATTATAAAAAAATCCCAGCAAAAACAAGGAGGGATTGCTTCCGTTCAGCCTCTCTGGAAAGAGGTTCCAGAAAAATATATTAAAAGGTTTCTTTCTCCTTTCTCCCAAAGCGCTGGTGAATAAAATAAAGTAATTCTTCAATTATACATAATTCTGTGGCCGCAGAGCCAGTCTGGCTTCCCAATCAAACAGTGACTAATGATTTTTTTAAATGCAAAGACAGAAATACAATATTTATGGTAGCGGTATGTCCAATCTTTGGCACATCACTCCCCGTTTCAATAAAATTACATTTTCAAGCAAACTTTGATCAGACAAGTACCAAAATTTACCGCTGACTCCACTCCGGTGCTGCCTCCCGAATTCCAATTAACAAAATCAGGAAGACTCTGCAGATTCCCCAGGTGCAAACTCAATGGCTTCAAGCATTCATCCCATCTGCCAATCAAACAGCTGAGTGACCAGGGACCTGTGACATCACACCAGAGCTGCACGAAACATCCTGGCGCTAACTACAGAGGTGGCGTTCTGTTCGCTAAAGTTGCAACATCTTTTACCATTAATTGCTGTTGGTTTTGTTGCGCATTGCACAGTCCTGTAGCCTAGGCTACTTGTTGTTATTGTAAATGGCTGCTTTCTATGCATGTCCAAAGCACATATCCCCATCGGGACAATAAGGTTCATCTCATCTCATCTTACAGCAGCATTTTCTGCCTCAGGCATTGCGGACAGCGCACGGGCCGAGGATTACTGGACGCTGGATGAGGCTACTGCTGTTTGCGTTAGCACCACTCAAGAGCATACACTGATGGGGCATAAGGTTCAGATCATAATTAGCAAGATTTTATTTTTGGAAAAGCAGCCTGCGCTCCTGAGCGCGCGCGGGGAACGGGGAGGCAGCGAACGCGCCTCTGGTTCTCCGCGCGAACTTCGCCTCCGCCGTCAGCAGCCTCCCCACAGCTCCGCTTCGAGCGCGGCCGCATAAATATTCATAACCGCCGAGCAAACCAGCTGTTTCCCTCAATTAAACTCGCACAAATTCACCATTTGCCAATAAATTGTCGCTGTTTAATTAATGGCTCTCCACGCTGGGCTGCAACAACAACAAAAAAAATTGTAATAACACGTAGAATTTTGGAAACCTGGATGTGCAAATTGGGTGAAATCAAACAGGCGAGGTGGTGCAGCATAAAACTGTTTCCCCCTAACCTACTGCATTTACAGGAGCTGCTGGGGGCTGAGGGGGGGGTACAGTGAAGGGGGGCGGAGGGGGGGGGGGCACGAGGCAGAAGAGACACAGGAAGTGTGCTGAAATTGTGCCGAACACAAATAAAGTTGTCAGAAATTGCACATGAAAGCAGAGAAAGTCTGTGCATCTCGTGCATAATAAACCGCAGCATTACTCCAGTTAAATAAAAGATGGAGGGGAGGGGGCCCGGACTTCAAAGCAGGGCCACAAGGCCCATCTGACATCTCTATCTGCATGGAAATGATCCGGCCAGCATGAAACACCCACATAAACCACAGAGGACTTACCGTCTAGAGGCTGGGGCGGGGTGAAGTGAACAGGCTTGTCTGGAAAAAACAGGAGAGAAAAAAAAAAATCATTAAAAATGTTTATTAGATCAGTAAACATTCAAGGACTGGCCAAAGTTAACACTGCGATACTGCCAGAACAGGCCGTGTGATATAGCTGAGAAATGTCAACACCGACAGTAAATATTTGTCACTAAATCAGCAGGTATCAGCACATTCATATCATCAAAATTACAGCACTTCACCTGTTATTGTGAATGTTATCAGCAAATATCACTCAATAGTCACACTGTCACTATCCCCAAGAAATGAGTGCCATCTTTCTCACACTCTTTCTTGCAACTGTTTTCAAAAACAGAGTTCAGCGCTATTTTTGCATTGTATGGTCTTGGCATTCACCACATACACACCTTACTGACATTGTTGCAATAGAAGTGAAAATTAGATATATTTGTAGAATAGCTATTTTGTTCTTCACACAACCTGACAGCAAGCAAATGGGATACAGTCAATACAGCTGCAATACATAATAATAATTATTATTATCGACTCTATGAGATACTTTGACACTGAAGAAAACACGTTTGACTCAGCTCAAAAAATATATTTGTGTGTGTGTGTGCGTGAGTGCGTGCGGAAAGGTGTGTAAATAACATGATTTTGAAATCTCACTTGGATTTTAAATAATTAAATAAAACGAGGGTATAAAATGATGCGTGACAGGACTCATAATGGGTATGTGTCAGTAAGTAGTGAGTAAGTAGAGCGCGATGCTACATCATTTACTCTCTGCTCCTGTCCTTCCACAGAGACACAACAACGCACACCATCCCCACCGACACCGCCAGGACATGAAAACGTGCCTTTAACACGCAACGCACTCCAGTCCACAACAACACACTTCCCTCTGCTCTCCACCCACCCTCAACACAAGTAGGACAACCTTTGCATGAGGACTATTAAAATTCAGGAAGCCAGTCATTCACTGTGTTAAGGAGGTTTTTGTTTTTTTGCTATTTGGAGGGGGCAGGGTCAAGGGGCATTTTTCCAGTTTTCCTCTTTTGAAAAGCAACCAGGTGCCAGAAACAGGTTTAAATTTAGCTGCACTTAAAATTGCATGTGGACACACAGCCAGGAAGCATGGAGCGGAGAGGGAGGTGGGGAGCGGGGGGGGGGGCGGATTGCGTTTTCAGTTCTTCAATAATGAAGTGTCTCTTGAAGTGTTTTCAGAGGCAATCATCGCTGTACTAGAGTCTCATTCCATGCCTGCCAAGCACCTAACCAAAAAAACTAAACACAAATACAAAACAAACTACACACAAAAACAAACACAGGCGTGCACACACATGTAACACACAGGTCTGTGTCTCTCCATCGCACACTCACACATACAGACTCTCTTTCACTTTCTCCTTCTCTACTGTTTTTGCTGCTCTTCTTCTCTTTCTGACTCACACATTCTCACACACACACACTCTCACACACACTCACACACACACTCATACACACACTCATACACACACACACACACATACACACACACACTCATACACACGCACATACACGCACACACACGCACACACACGCACACACACGCACACACACATACACACACGTATGCATGCAGGCATGAACACACATACACACACATACGTGCGCATGCACACACACACACACTATACGTATGCCACAATAAAGCAATGCTGTGGTGAAACCTCCTGTACATGAGTCAGGCAGAATGCCATGGCTGGATCTGTGTATAAAGCATTCCTCCCATGCAGGCTTCTCTCCTTTTCCACAGAAATACTTGATGTGTGTGAGACTGAGCTTGATGTGTGTGTGCATCTGCACGTGTGTGCACGTGTGAGTGTGTGTGTATGGTATGTATGTACGCATGTGTGTGTTGTCTGTGGCTGCGTGTCTGGTGTGCGTGCATGTGTGTGGCTGTCCGTCAGTGCATTCCTACGTGTGTGTGTGTTTCTGCAGCTCTGAGCTCGGATTTCCAGACAGTGAAGTATTTTCCCGTCAGGTGAGAAAAACGCAGGCAATGAAGACACATCCGTCTGCGAAATAAAAACCCAAACAGCCACCTTCACGTCCCAGTCCCTCTGCAGCTTACGTCCCAGAGAGGGACCCCACAGCGCCGATAACGCGCCTCTCCCTTCGCCACTTACGTTCTACAGGGCGGGGTTCAACTGGTATTCAAACCTAATCTGCCTGGATTAGATTAGGCTCAGTAGCACACTGCCCCATAAAGGAGCATGCATGAATGCTCCCACAGAGAGGGTGGACATTCCCCGGGCCCCACGGGACAGGATCCCGTGACCGGGAAGCCTGTCGGGATGTTAGGGGCCGCGGGCGGACGCGCAGGGAGCGGAGAGAGGCGCGCGGCGGGAGCCGAACCGGAGGGGCCCGGTGTTGTTTTAACACGCTGCACGCAGCGGGGAGGGAGAACACGGCGCAGCGGAGACGTATCAAAACCGCCACGCGCCTTTTCATCCCCCCTCAAACACGGCACGGCGAGGCGTCCCGCCTTCCCACCGAACGCCGCGCGTTCTCACACGGAGACACGCTCAACGTCAATGCCAGAGATCTTTCCGAAGGGCAATGGCACATTTTAACTGGGAAATTAGCAGAAACATCAGTGAATATGCACCTTCGATCCAATTAATATGCTAAAAAGCCATTGAGCAGTTATTAAATAGTCAAACAGGTACAAAATCAAGAGGAACGATATGCCAGTGAATGACACAGCAAGCATCCTCTACCAACACAATGGCTTTTGAGGCCAGGACAAAAGAACCTAATAATGAAGTAAGATGTGAATTTTACAGTGCCACATCCACCGACAATAATGAAGCATTAGCAAAGGCTAAACGATGTGTAATGCGTACACGGGGATCAGGTTAGTGGCTTAAACAAGGCACATTGGTCATTAAAATTCAGACCGAGTTAGTTATAAACCCTGTTACGTGTCGTTCTAATCACATCACAAGCCTGCACTGGCTTTAGAGCCATCTGCAAGTTCTGCAATTAATGAATGCATGAGGGGTAGGGGGTGTGTATTTACACCTTAATGTGTACCACGCGAGAGACATCTTCACCCTGTGTGCAGACAGACAGCAAAATAGTGTAAAACTGTCAGATATCTAACCCCGGAGGTTCAGCAAAAACGAGTTTGTAAGAATACATCTGCAGTAGTTCTGCTGAGTGAGTGATACGGGAATGATTTCACAGATCTGTCATCAGACAGTGACTACTGTACAGCGATGACATCATTGACTGTGAACGATGTAACCCCGGTAACAATGGCAAGACCTTTCACCGTGTCCTGAACCTGCCACCAAGTTCTCCCCGCAAATGAGAAAGTCCACTGTCTCTAGAATTCACAACACGATCAGCACCTCCAGCATTTATCATCATTTCACGAGGCTTCATCTCAAATGAAGAATTATTCCTAAAAGCAGCCATACTGGTGGCAAATGGATGCATCTCATATATTTTTCCCACTTTGTGCACAAGCCTCATCTAGAATTTGTCATTTTTAGCAACTTTTTTCTAAGAAACTGTGGGGAAAGGTTCAACATTCAGATATCCACAACAGTGGCAAACCCATTCCTGTTGTGCAAACCATTTTCACCCAAAATATACTTACGTCACATGCCAATATTCCTACCATAGAGAACATACATAAGAGTACACATACAAACAGGCTTTCCCTGTCTCTCTCTCCCTGCCTCTCCCTCTATCTCTTGCTATCTAGAGTATCTCTATCACTCGCTCTCTCTCTCCCTCCCTCAGTCTCCCTCTCTCTCTCCCTCTCTCCTTCTCTCTCTCTCTCTCCCCCTGTGCCTCCCCTCCCTCCCTCTCTCACCCTCCCTCCCTCTCTCTCCCCAACTCCCCCTCTCTCTCAGTGACAGACAGAAGCGCGGGGGGGGGGGGGGGGGCAGGGCAGACCTACAGTTGTTGAGGAAGAGGAGCACGGCGAACCCCAGCGTGGAGGTGGCCAGCAGAATGAGGCAGATGTTGCAGGGGATCATGAAGTAGCGCACCACCAGGGAGACCTTGTGCTGGTACATCCGCTCCCTCTCCCTCTCCGGGGGAGGCGTGGGGTACGGGCAGCTGCTCATACTCCACTCCACACCCCCTCCCCCCAGCATCGGGGGGGCGGCCGCGGAACGAAGGGGGGAGTCAAACAACAGCCTCCGCTCGGAGCGGAGAGAGCGAGTTCAGCTCAAACTCCGGCGGCTCTCCTCTCCTGCGTCCTCAGGATTGTCCCTTTTAGAATGGAGCTCGCCCTTAACCGTTTCCAGGCAACACATTTTGGGAAAAAAACAACAATCAACAACGAACGAGGAGAGGGGTTTTAAAGTTGCTCCTGAAGCCCATCCCTGCCCCCTTCCTCACATCCCCTGTTAGAGAACTCCAGACCCAACGAGGGGGGGTGGAATGACCCAGCACAGCCGGAGAGACCGGATCATCAGGTGTGCCTCTCCACGGGCAGAAAGCAGGTGAACGGGACTACCCAGCACTTCTGTGAAAACGTGTCTCTTTTCCCTTTTCCTTATCCCCCAATCCGAGGAAAACAGCGCCCAATCACTTACAGCGAGCGAAGAGGGAGCAAAGCCAGAAGGATTGTGATCATTCTACTCGAGCACTTTCCATCAGAAAAGCAAAAACATTTTACGCAGTGAAAGCTTCAGAGCCGAAATCCTTTGCCGTCTGTTTCTCAGGTACCTGTATCCAGTTACTCCAGATTGCTGGCAGGGCTCCAAACAACTTGAAGAGATGGGGGCATCGTTGAGCGCATCTGGGGACTCAACTCAACTGAGAGACGCGCAGCTGACTCAAGACACACACACACACAGACACAAACACACACACACACACACACCACCACACACTCAAACACTCCCGCTTTGTATCTAAGTAAGGCTTTCGGTGTATTATTCCCCTGAAGTTGTAAGAATAACACGGCAGACACGAGCAGCAGAGCCCGCTCTGTAAGGCACGGACTCGCCCTCCCGGTGCGTTCGCGTGTCAGAAGAGTAATTAGCGAAGCGATAACGAGCGGCCGTCCGGGATGCGCTCATCCATATGCTCACCGAAACGCGCCGGACCCCCGCCCTGTTCCCCCCCCCCTCTGCCCGTCTGTCTCCCCCCCCTCTGTTAAAATACCGGCCCCTCCAGGGACGGCTCCCGCCGCGAGCCCTCTGAAAAAAGGGGTCAGGAGACCCCGGAAACCCAGAGGGACAATTACTCCTCTGTTCCTGCGGGGATACCACCCTGCCTCGCCTGTGTCCGCCAGAGACCGCCCGGAGACAGCCAATATCGGATCCTAAATAAACGCAAACTAACAGGAAAAAAAAGACTGAGACAGCTTTTAAGAGAGGAGCTTAGTGGCTTTTCCCCCCTGCTGCTTCTTTTTTCAGTCCACTCCTGTCGATAAATCCCACATTAAAAAAAAAAGAAAAAAAAGGCTTCCACCAAACAAGAGTTTAAAGTAGCTTCTCCTTTCTGAGTGAAGAGGTGTTATTCCTTTTTTTCTCTCTCTCTCTCCCTCTCTCAGACTCCTGCCGCTGCCGTTTTCTCTCCAGCTGGGTTCCTGCTCTGCGTTTCTGCTCCGCCGGTGTCCGGAACATTCAGAGCCCCCGCCAAAACACCAACTTCAGCTGCGAGCGCTCGCTGACACACACGCGCACACACACGTCAGGTCCCCAAGCCAGCAGGTAGTCCTCCCGCCAAACCCCGCTCAGCCCGCCGCCGCCAAAAAAGAGAATAGGACAGAGGGGACCGGAGAGAGAGAAAGAGAGTGCGCGCGACTGAGAAGAAGGGGGAGAGGGAGGACGAGGAGGCGGCTGCCGGCTCCTGACTCTGGTCCGGCTGTCGTCTCGGACGGACAATGGGAAGAGCGTCCACGCGTTACGGAAAGAGCGGCCCCACTGTTCCAGCCCCCTTCCCTGCCACCGGCAGATAGCACAGGGAGGAGGAGGGGCCGTCTCTAACAAAGAGAGAGGGGAGGGAGGGAGGGAGAGAGAGAAGGAGGGGAGAGAGGATAGAGGGAAAAAAGGAGGGAGTGAATAAAGGCTATTGGGAATACTTGTGCGTACACTATTTTAGAGAGAGAGAGGAAGAAAGATAGGAGGAAGGTAAAAAGGGAGAGAGAAAACAAAAGCTATTGGTAATACTTGTGGGTACACTGTCATCGAGAGAGAGAGAAAGAAAGATAGGAGGAAGGTAAAAAGGGAGAGAGAAAATAAAAGCTATTGGTAATACTTGTGGGTACACTATCATATATATAGAGAGAGAGAGAGAGAGAGAGAGAGAGAGAGAGAGATTTGTGTGACAGGATCAAGACGAAAGCGGTTTGGACAGAAAAATGTCAGGACCCTGTAGGTCTGTGCGGGGCTCTCTCTGAACGCAGCACTGCCTCTAAATTGCCACAATTTGCAGGCGCTGTACTCTTCTCGAGGGGGAAGGAGAATTCAGAATCACAGGCATTTGGGTCTGGGCTCTCATTGGCTCTCAAAGAACCTGTTAATTCCCCCACGTTTAACCGTCGCATATTCCACCTGCCACTCTTCAATACTTCACATTCTTCTTTCTCCAAATATTGCGAAATGACTTGATAAATCCCCAGCATATTTCTCAAACATAAATTGGCACCACGTCCTAATATTCAAATCGTTTATTTCGCTCTCGCTCCCACCACATCCAGCCCACCCGTTTTTGCTCTACGTTGATAAATAAAAAAAATAAAAAAACATGAATATTCAGATGCAGAGCTGGCAGCTGGTCGGAGGAAGAGCAGGAAGCACATTTATTGTATGTAATTCCAATGTATTTACAATGGGTGTGCCTAATGAGGTCAACGCACATCCAGTTTAGGTTTATAGTGCTTTTTACAAAGAATCTGTTGTTGTGAATATGCTTCACAATGGGCCCCAGGCTACAGGTCAACTACATGCTACAGACTTGTGTCTTATTGTTGGTACCCCCAAAAACAGGATTCTCCCTGACCTCTTTTCCTCAAATAATAGCCATCAACAGTGAATTCAGCTACAACAATACGCAGACTATAGTTCTATATAGTAATTCACCATTTTTGGGCTCTTTCTTGCTCTCTCTCTTGCTCTCTGCCTCCCCCCCCCTCCCTCCACCTCTCTCTCGCTCTTGCTCTCTCTCTAATACTCTTCATTTGACATCAAAGCTTCGTCTGATGAATCATTAATGTTCATGACATCACAGAAGGTAAGGATTTTTCACATGATGAATTTCGTGCAAAAAAAAAAAAAAAAAAAAAAAAAAAAGAAAGTCAAAAATCTGCCAGGAAATGCACTCTCCATTTTCACGGTAATACCCAAAAGGCTTATAAGAGACAACATTTTTGGGAGAATTGCTGCATGGGGAATCGATTTGCTATGCACAGGCCGGAGCCTAGCTCAAAACAGACAACCATTAGCTGGAAACAAGGTGCCATCCTCATCTGGCAAAACAAACAGAAGCAGCCAAAATGCAGCAGTAAAATATGCTGAGAAAACCACAGGTAATAACACAGTGTAGAACCACATGCTGAGGCTGCCTGCATACCTCCGCTACAATGTGTTATTTGCCCAAGCAAATACAACAAAGTGGTATACAAATGAAAAACGGCTTTACAAGACTGACCTGCACTCCACCATTAAACAGCCCCACAGATCCACAGACATTGCAAAAACCAAAAAAATAAGTCAATCTTAACAAGAATTTTAGTCTTATTTAAGACTTGAAATCTTATTTTTTTTTGCTAAAGAAGACAAAAATACTGCCAATGAGGTGAGAGTTTTTCAAAGGGGTTAGAAAACGTTGCTTGTCAAGCAAACAGTGCCTTAAAACAAGCTAATATGTTCTACCTGAGAGAGAGAAAACTAAGATCTTGAGTCTCATTATAAGACTAACGCACTTAAGGCGCACGTTTGTGCAGTGTGCTCTCGCCCAGGGACACGGAGATCCCCAGGGGCCTCAGATAAGGCTGAGGCCTTGCTCCTGTCTCCCTCTCTGGGCTGGTAATCAGAGAAATGGGGCCTCTTTGATTGCAGGCAGATTCGCGGGCGGCGCGGTCATTAGGCTGGGCAGGATGGATGCGGGTGATTGAGGGGGGGCGGAGGGTCGTAAACAGGGCCGGGGTTTTCGGCGGGAGTCTGAGGACCAGGCTCTCTCCAGTCAGGCCCGGTGATACACTGTCGCCCAGCGCGCGGTCTGGGAAGAGCAGCGAGGAGAATAAAACGGAGTGATTGCACACAAAAACACGCTTATTTCTGCGTGCCAGCGCTGCGCTCCGCCACGCCGCGGTCGAGTGTTTCCGGACAGAGCCGCGCGGGGGTCCAGCTGTGCCAGATTCGGGAGGGCGGAGAGGGGGGGGGTTAAGTTCCTGGGATTCTCCGGATGCTTCCAGGGAAAACAGATGTCTCTCACTCCAGCCAATGTGAAGGCTGATGTCACCATGACGACAATGTCTAATGGTGGTGGTGGTGGGGAGCGGGGGGGGGGTCTTCAGCAGGAAAGGTGCCAGTCAGCGATGTCACTTCCTAACACTGGTCGTGATCGTTCCATGGCTGTGACTACGACCCGGGGTGCTGAGCAATACGCACACCTGTATCACACCTGTATCACACACCTGCCACACAACGATAATCCTCCCAAACACCGCACTATACTGCAAAGAAAATCACGTTTTTTTAAAGTCTGGCAATGAGACTAAAAATCTTTTTTTTTTTCTCTGAAGTAGAGAATATTACCTTTTTTTAAGTAACGTTTTGCTTCACAACTGAAATTGTCTTACCCCACTGGCAAATCTGGAAATGAGTAAAAACTGTCTGCCTGGGTAAGATCAGTCTCCTCCAGCACTCAAACCTCAGGCCACCTGTTCCTACTCTGAGCCCAGGTGGCTGGGTGAGGGCCAGAGGAGTGGAGTGGAGTGGAGCGGAGGAGCTGGCGGGGGCCTGGGCAGGGGGGCCGGGCCCCGGGGACGAGCTGTGGAGGTGGGGCCGGTGCGTAAGCCCTGTGGAGCACAGCTGGGCGCTAACGCGGGAGCGCTAGCGGTGACAACCATGGCAGTGGAGCCGGCCCATTCATTAGCATGCTGCCTTTCCCTCTCATCGCGCTAACAACAATAATGATGTGAGCATTTAATTCCTGCTTGCTCCGCTGCTTCACTTTAGCCATTCACTTTTCATTTCCTGCGCATTTCCCCTTAATGGCGCCCGCAGAAATTACACTCCAACACTCAACGGCATCTCTGAGTGACAAGGGGCCTGCATGCTGGATTGATCTGTGTGTGCGCGTGTGTGTGTGTGTGTGAGAGTGTGTGTGAAAGTGAGTGAGTGTGTGTGTGTGTGTGAGTGTGTGTGTGTTGAAAATAGCTGTAATCCACATCTAGAGAAATACTGGAGATGTCTAAATGGAAAGTATGACTGATACAGTAGAACTGCTACAACCTCAGTGGACCGAAAAAGTCCGGTCAACCGAACAGGGTATGGAATTGTAAGTACAACATTAATACGAAATGACGACTGAAAAATGCAAATGAGTTAACACTTAATTGAGAAATACTTGAAATTATACAAAAATTAGACAAGGGATTGATCGTAATGGCCGTTGCTAAAGAGTAGCCTGCCAGGAAAGTACCGCATTCGACATGAAAAAACGACCGGGACCAAATTTACTGTTGGATGGAATTCGAGAAGCAGGCAGATCATTTTTCATCCAGGAAAGATTGCACGACAAAGTGGCAACTTTCACTAACCATTCGATTGGTATTCTTCCACCAAGAGTGGAAACCTCATTGTTTTGCCAACGTCTCAACGCCACGACTGTAAACATGTTTCATCATTCATTCAGTCACTATATCAAGCGATACCATGCGCATAAGACGATTGGCTGAGAGATGGTGGACAGGAAGCATGTCCACAATTCAATTTGGAGGATTCCTACAGACGAGCTCTTCCCTCTCCATCCACACCCACAGCCGTCAGCCTTACGTAATCCCGCACAGCACTTGCGCCCTACATACGGTTATATTGCATTATTTATCCACACAGCACACACCCGTATTCACAGGCATAGTTTATTATTGATCATCCTTTTTACACAACTGGATACTCGGATGCGAATGTAACTTGACAGAACAGCAGAGCTTCCGCACGCGGGAATCACAATCGAGTCCGAGACCTTGTGACTGCTCGGGCAGTCCCGTAACGGTCACGCTCCACCCCTGCCCCGGGCACCTCTGTTCAAAACGCAAAGGCTCTCTGATCACCACTATGGGGTTGTGATTATTCAAATCTTCAGTTCTGCACACTGCCAAAACACTCTTAATAAGTGTCCTAGACTTGTAATGGGACTTAGAATCTTTTTTTTTTCTCTCAAGTAGAAAATATTAGCTTATTTTATTAAGTCTTGTCTTAAGTTCAAGTCTTAAGTTCTAAAAATAAGACTTGTTCGAGTAAAATTTTCTTAGCACAATGGTAAATCTCGAAATTAGTCAAACTGGCTCACCACATTGGTACTCTTATTTACTATAGCAAAACACTTTATAGAAGTCTTGAAAATAATTTAAGTCTAAATTAAATACTTCATTTAATTTTGTGTTTTGCAGTGTATTGTCATGCTGCTTTTTGCAGTGCATTGTCATAACCTTTCCCACCAAAGAACATTTCAGGGTGACTGCTTAGGCTTAAATGAGCTAAACAGCACCAACATAAATTAGCAAAAATCACCAACTCCACGCTCCGCAGCCAATGAAAAAAGCCTATTTACATCACTAAAGCACATTACGGAAAACAGCTTCTGCACGGAATTACCAAGTGAGTTTCAACATCCATTAACAACAAATGCACCTTGCAAGTTCATTTTAAATTCCAAAAGCACTTACAGTGTGTGAATGTGAGATCACACACACACACACACACACACACACACACACACACACAAACACACATTCCCTCTCTCTCACACAAACACACAACTCTTTTTTGTATCAAAGCTGACAGTGACAGGTTATTAGATGCGCGGGCCTTTGATTTGCATTTACAGTAATGAACTCTTTCTTTCCCCTTCTCTCTCCCTGACAAGCCGATCGTCTTAGATGGAGGAGGGGAGGGTGGGGGGGATCTTAATTGGCACACAGTCCCAGCCTTGCAACAGCCTACTGAGGTAGAAAGGGACATAAATTATCAAAGCTATCCATCAAGGCTCCTGCTGTTGGAACACTTTTTGAAAACATTCTTTTTTTTTTTTTTTTTTTTTTTGCCAAAAACTATGATTTCAGAATAAAAAGGCTTTTCAATAATGGAAAATACAAGGAGTGGTAGCGGAGAACAGATAGAATAAAACAGTGAAAGATGCAGTCTACAATCAGAGAGGAAGGAGACAGAAAGTAGGGGTAATTTTCAGGCCCATTTGCTCCTCACTCATAATGATTTTAAGCGAGTCGTTTTGAGCGACCACCATGCCGTTCCCCGCGCTGTTGCCCAGCGCCCGGGGACAGACAGGGACGCGGGGGTCAGCCTGGCACAGGTGTTCCAGTGGCCAAACCAAAGAGGCTGGTTTTACGGACGCTGTTACTGGGCAGAGAAGCTCTACTCCCCACAGCCCTGGAACACAAAGACACATCCTCTTCACCTTCAGACAAGCCATCTGTGGAGCTGCCTCTCATTCTCACCCCCCGCCCCCCGCCCCCCGCCCCCCGCCCCAGCAAAAAGGTGTCGGCCTCACAAAATTGAATTTCTCAAATTTTGTGTCACAGCAAACACATGGTCACACACACTCACACACATGTACGCACAGACATATACACTTGTTTGGTATGTATTTTTAATACCTAAAATACTCTTTTTTCCACTTATTGGTCTTCTGCTGCTGTAGCCTATCCACTTAGTGTAGTGTGTTCAGAGATGCTCTTCTGCATACCACTGTTGTAATGAGTGGTTATTTGCATTACTGTCACCTTCCTGTCAGCTTTGACCTGTGTCGCCATTCTCCTCTGACCTCTCTCATTAACAATGCATTTTTGCCTGCAGAAATGCTGCTCACTGAATGTTTTTTGTTTTTCACACCATTCTCTGAACACTGAATGTTGTGCATGAAAATCACATTCTGAAGATACTCAAACTACCCTGTCTGGCAACCAACAATCACTCCACGGTCAACGTCACTTAGATCACATTTCTTCCGCATTCTGACATTTGGTCTGAGCTTTTATGCATTTAGTTGCTGCCACATGATTCGCGGATGAAATATTTGCATTAACAAGCTGGTGTACAGGCCTACCTAATAAATTGCTCACTGCGTGTACATACAAGTACAGCACACACCGACCCAAACAAACACCGCAGTCGCGCACACACTGCGTCTCAGTAATACGTGCACATTACACCGCATTACAGGCATTTGGCAGACGCTCTTATCCAGAGCGACGTACAACAGAAATAAAGCAGTAGGTTTACAATTTCAGACAGTTTCTATCCCGGCTGTTCAAGCTTCAAGGATCTTGAAAACAACCATTCCAAGTGCAGTTTCCTCAGTATAGCAGTGCGGTGAGCTTTGAACAAGTGTCTGAGGTTTTGAGCCGGCAATTTCCGCCGCCTTTTGTGAAGAGGCCTGTATCACCAGCTCCTCAGCGCCGGGCTCAACGGGTCGTCCGGCCGGCTCAGCATCGCACCAGCTGACAATTTCTTTTTTAACGATCAATCATAAATAAGGCCTTTTGTCCTCCGCTCCGTCGCAGGCAGACTCTCCTGTTCAAGGATCCATTTTGATCCAATTTATGGAGAGGGCGGAGGCCCGAGGGGCATCCGAAGCCCCATAATTATCTTTTACCGATCACACCTCAGACCCTCTGCTGTGGAATTCAGAGCACCGTGGTCGCGGCATCGAACACAGCCTCACCGCTGCTAATGAAACTGAGGATGCTCTACAGCCAAAGGATGAGAAGATAAATGGATACAAACATAACAATGGATTTAAAAACATATTACGTATTGTATCTACACGTAAAAAATATTTCATATCAATCATTACGCAAGACGTGGTTGTAGCGTAAGTCCATCTACCCACGTAGTATGTCCAGCGTTTATTTCTTAATCTTAGTCGCCTAATTTCCCCTTTCGAGTGCGCTCTATAAAAAAAAAAACGACAAAAAAACTAAAATCGCACGTCATGCGCCGGGCGAGATGGCTTCATTCATTATTCCGGCGTTCTGCGTCTTCATCTCGGCAACGTCGCACGCGGTCCCGGTCGCTCAATCATCGCGGAACGGGGCCTGCTGACACCCCGCCGCGGAGGCGCTGTCAGGGAAAACGACCTGCTTTTGGGTAATAGCGGCCATGATGAGCGCTGAATTTTAACATGACGGGAGACCTCATCCATAATTCACCAGCAATAAGCTCTCAGACAGGGCAAATGAAGAGGAACAACAGCCGCAACACGGAACGCGGACGCGCACGCCTCCTCCCAGCTGCGGGGGGGGGGGGGGGGACACACCGCCGAAAACGGCTGCACCTCGCGGGCCAATTAAACACACGTCTCAGCGCCGCACGTGTCTGACGAGGTCGCGAGAGAGAGAAATCTCTGCAGCGGGATGGAAAATGAAAACGTCCGCTCGTTCAGTCACGCCTCATCCACTGACCTCCCCGGCAACAGTGCTTATTCTCTTTAGAGCATAAAAAACCCAGACGACGCTCTTACTGTAGCGGCACACGCCTGCAGGGAGCGGCACGGGGTGAACTATGACCTATGAACTTTGACTTCGCAACATCTGCCGATCCAGCCCGGGCGGGTCTGCGTCTATGGTTGAGGCAGATCTGTTGGTGCGGTGCCCAGAAACAGTGGTCATGTTGCTGGAGCACCTCCAATCAATAGGCCTGCTGTCGGTCAATCCGGGAGGTCAAGAGGTCAGCGCGGGGGATTTATGTAGACAAGCTGGCTGAGCTCTCAGGGTCATATACACACACAGCCTGATGGGAAAGCGAGTCCTCCACCATTTGTGACATGTTGCCCAGGAAGACATCACTGTTCAACCAGCAGGATGTTCTCATGAGTAATCATCCCACTGGAGCTCGAATTCTTTTAACTTCTGCAATCGCTCCTTTCAGTTTACCCTGAACTTCCTGTTCCCACAATCAATCCCTGTCTCTCTCATTCCCCTGGTTCTCACACGGATTCTGCTGCTGTCAGTCAAATCCACATTTGGGTCACCTGACCCTGCTACTTTCATCGCCAGTGAGTCCCGTGGGGTTACAGAGCTCATGTGATCTCTTTCTCTTTTTCTCGCTCTCCCTCTGCCTCCCCTCTCTCTCGCTTTCTCTCTCTCTCTCTCAGCAGACATTTTCAGTTGAAGAAGAAGAAGAAGAAAAAAGCTGGTTTTCACATGACCCTGTTCCTGGAATTCCCAACACGTGCCTCGTAAAATTAGGATTTGTCTCCCGGCAACCTCGCTCTCGCAGAGGGAGGGCTGTGAAAACCACGCAAACCCATTCCTATTTTCAGCAGCGGCTTTATAATAAGCCCGCGCGCGTATCGGAGATAGCGCTGTTAAATTAACACATCCACTGCGCTCACGGTGGTGGCAGACTGCGAGAGGCCTCGGCGCAGAAGGTGTTCGAGAGCCCCACACAACGCGCCGGTTTGGGCTGGAGATGGTGAGCGATGAGCTCTCCATCCCTGAAACACCCTCGCAGCCCATACGCTCTGGAGAGGAGAGAGAGCAAAGCGCTTTCAACAGCAGCATCAGAACTCCGGCCTCAAGGGAGGGGAGGAACAGAGACAGAGAAAGGGAGAGGGAGAGGGAGAGAGAGAGAGAGAGAGGAGGGGTAGAAATGATACAGAGGCAGGGAGAGGGAGAGGGAGATGGAAGGAGTGAGAAAGGAGAGAGAGATGCAGGGAGAGAGAGTAAGAGAGAGATGGAGGGAGAGTGAGTCAGAGAGAGATGGAGTGAGAGACAGAGGGAGGGAGAGAGAGAAGGAGGGGTAGAGAGTCAGAGAGAGAGACGGAGGGAGAAACAAGAGGGAGGGAGAGAGAGGGAGAGCCCATATGGTAGGTTAGCAGGGAGATCACACAAAAGCGACTGAGGTGAAAGAGATTCATCAGAAGGAAAGAAAATGACCCTGACTGAGATGAAGGTGAAGTGGGAGAGAGAGATGGAGAGAATTGTGAAAACTGAGAAGTAATGATGTGCAACAAATTCAGAGTTAGCCATGGGCATGTGCTGCCTCTCTTAGAATGTCTTCAGACTGTCTTCTACCGTATATCTTCTCGTGGAATCGAGAATGTTTTTTATCGTCTAAAGAGAAGCTATTAAAGTTAGGAGGGCTCCATGCCACTTTGGATGTGGAGTATGACTAATTTGGGGTGATGTCACAACTCAGCATGTGGCTTCTGATGACAGTGTCTCGTGGAGTCTACTGTACCCATGTGATCAGTAATTATGTCAAGTCAGAGCAGGAGGTCGTCATGGCTAACATGTAGATATTTATAGCTACAATACATTAGAATTCTTAGATTCTTAATTCTTAGAACATAAGAATTATTTGTTCATCTGCAATAGCGCCATTTTTTAACAACACAAAAGTTTGCATTTTGTCATATGTAGATTTATCTGAACTTATGGATAAATGAAGCCTTCCTTGCATTTGAGCAAGGGGTGGATTATTTAACCTGTATTTAAGCAATTCCCTTGAGATAAAACTGAAAACACAATGGAAGGTCAAAGGTCAGACATGATCCAGGTTACATCTGCTCAGTACCCACAATCACCACGGCGAGCTCACAAAGAAGAAATCAGAAATATGTTTTTACATAATAACATAATACACATGTCACACACACACGCACAAACACACGCTACACACATATACACATGAACACACACTACACACACATATACACACATACGACACATATACACATACACAAATTACACACACTACACACATATACACACTACATGGCTCAGGCAGTAAGAGCAGTCGTCTGGCAGTCGGAGGGTTGCCGGTTCGATCCCCCGCCCGGGCTGTCTCGAAGTGTCTCTGAGCAAGACACCTAACCCCCAAATGCTCCTTGGATAAAGGCGCTATATAAATGCAAAACATTTACCATTTACACACATACACATATACACACAAAACAAAGGCGCATGGATCCTCTGTGCTGTCCTTTCTTTGACGCCCCCGCCCCCCCTCTCCCTCTCCCTCTCTCTCTCGCTCTCTTTCTCTATCTGCTCAACATGAGCATGCATGCAAAGCAGTGAGCAGGTCAACATGTCCACTCTTTGACCAAATTCACCATCTGCCCACCTCCAGCAAATGTACACTCCATTATTCATTTCTCCAGACTCCCACTCTGATACAGAAGGTCTAAATTGCCTTTGCATGACAATTATATTTTATGCACTTAGCCTAAACACTCTGATCCACAGGGAATTTCAGCGGTCACATTCTCTGCCATACAATCCACTTACACTCACAGAGCACTTTATTAGGAACATTTTTACTTTATTACACCTACTTATTCATGCGATTATCTAATCAGCCAATTGTGTGGCAGCAGTGCAATGCATAAAATCATGTAGATATGGGTCAGGAGCTTCAGTTAATGTTCACATCAACCATCAGAATGGGGAAAAACATTTGATCTAAGTGACTTTGACCATGGAATGATTGTTGGTGGCAGACAGGGTGATTTGAGTATCTTTTCACACACACTCGTCTCTAGAGTTTGCAAAGAATGGTGCAAAAAACAGTGAGCAGCAGTTCTGCAGACAGAAACGCCTTGTTAATGAGAGACGTCAGAGGAGAATGGCCAGACTGGTCAAAGCTGACAGGAAGGTGACAGTAGTGCAAATAACCACACATTACAACAATGGTATGCAGAAGAGCATCTGTGAACACACAACGCACCATAACTCTAAGTGGATAGGTCTAAAAAAACAAGTCTAATAAATAAGTGCTCACTAAGTGTATGAAGATATGGATACTGACCAGTGCAATTCCGGTCAAGCACCTTTGCTCGAGACGAGCTGACGACATGACCCTACAGCTTTGAAGCTCCAACTAACCGCTAGTCAGCACTGCCACCTTATTGGCCAAGACTAGACGGCCACAACTTCGCCACGCCTCACAGCTTCATTTTCAGTGTCATTGCCTAGCCAACGAGCTGTGCATGGCGCTAGCCCCGTGTCATCAGTCGGCTGAGATTAGCCAGGGGAGAAATAGCACTGTGCCGTATAACGGAACGGAGAAAACAGGCACAACGTCCTCACGGGAGCCATAGACTGCTAGAGGTTGAGCTCTGAGAATAATTCACCCACGAATCAATTTCCATCACAAAACTACACCTTTAGCGCTGGCTCATAGACTGAGAGGGAACTATTGCTTTCATTTTCTCTTCTCCTTTATCACGCTCTTCGTCTTGGGAACAAAGGCCTATTCAGCTGCGTTGCATAAAGAAATATTTGCTGTTGCTTGCAGTTGCCCCATTGAGAGGGGTGATGGCAGGGGCAATCCTTTTTGACTAAAACGCTTCCTTCTCCATGTCAATCTACAGGCAGTTAGGCTCTGCCCCCATGCTAAACTGCTGGTCACAAGCAGGGTTAGCATGGCCAGGACACAAACCGGGTCTTACCAAGGCAAGCCACCAAAGACCCAGCTGTCTGGATCACTGTACTGAGCAAAACCCAAACAGCTCTTTTTACTTCAGTCCATGTTCCTGATTTGGGATGGTTCTGAATATTACTCAGTGCAGTGAGCAAGCGACTTCAGTAATCCTGTTTTGCGATACAAGCCCCAGGTCTGATACTTGAAACAGCACCTACACTGCACAAAATGTCTGTCTTCGCAAGAGTTTAAGTCTGGTAATGTAGAAAATATTAGCTAGGCTGAAGATACAGTTTGCTTACTGCACCATATTGGCAAATCGTGAAATGAGGCAAACCGTCTCATCTCATTTGGCAGTATTTTCTTATTTCTCCAAAAAATAAATTTTAAGTCAAAAGATAAGCTTACACAATAGCTGTTGAGACTGACTTATTTTTAAATTTTTGCAGTGTGGTTCAGTCATTTCAGATGAGCCTCAGCCTGTAGCAAAGACGGAGGACAGAATAAAAGAAGAAGAAGAAGAAGAAGAAGAAGAAGAGGCCCATCCTCTCCCTCCAGCTCCCTCCTCTGCCCCTTCAGTAGTTAAGGAGGAAGGAAGCTTCCGGAAGCTCTCGCAGCCGAGAAAAACAGGGGGAAAGGGCCAGAAAGCCTGACAGCAATTAGCTAGAGGAGTGTTTATTGGTTACTGTAAATGTTTTATGTGTCTTCTGCCGGGGCTGCTGGTCCGCTGTCCTTTGAGTGTGTGTGCGGTTCACCGAATCCCGCCTGGCAACCCGCCAAACCCACCCACACCGCCTCCTCTCCAAAACCACTCAGCTGCAAGCCAATTAAACAGGCCTGTGACAAGACAGACAAAAGTCCCAATTATTCCCATCTCTCCCCTGACCCCCCGCGTCACGTACCCACCCCTCCAATATCTGAACCACAACAAAGCACTTCATGGATTTCCATCAGATTACCATCCATTGTCTTTTTTTTCCCCCTTATATGACCAGCAACTCATGATCACGTAACTTTAATAGAGTATTTTTTAATATTCCTTCTGAACCCTACAGAGAGCATATTGCTTTGAGTACGCAGAGTACACATACAGCCTGGGGTATATAACGATTGAAAGTGCCTGATAAGTGCTGCCTTGTTACATTTTATTCCATGAAGGAAAAGGATGAAATTAAAATGATACTTTCTGCATTGCCTCCGACTGCGTTTCAACATTTAGCCAAAATGCAAATGACTGTGTGTTCATCTTATCAATTACAGAAACAATCAATTTCAAAATTAGAAACGGCTTGCCACTGGGGAAAATAACCTCATAAACAAAGTGCTACATTAAAAAAAAAATCCCCAACCAATTTATTCAATTTGCTTTACAACGAGATTACGGCTTCATTTAACAATAATGGGGGGATGTACTCGTCTGAGACTAGTAATTTAACAAAGAGAGTTTACATTTCCAAATAACCTAAAGGAAATTAAGAAGTGAAACAATTTAAATTATTCAATGCTTACAGTGAATTCAGCATTGAGGTTTGATGATGAAAATCGGAGATAAGCCACAAGAGCGTTTTTTCCTTCCCCTCTCCCACAACGCCTCTAACAGAGGTGAGCCTCGGAGAGCTTTCCCCCCCCCGAATCACTCTCTACAATAAAGCTCCACAGCGTAAGTGCTTTCCCTCACAGCTCAGATTATAAATCTACAGGAGGAACAGCGTTTTCAGCATTGTGTACAATCATAAAAACATACGGTCCAGATCAATCCTATGTAACGTCACACAGCGACTCGTGCAGCCCTTGGCATCGGCGGTAACTCAGGGTGACAGCTGCAAAATGTGCCGACATCCACCTCAATCAGCGTCAAAACTATCAGAGCGACTGTGAAACACTGCACGTGGAGGGGGAACCTGGCCAGACTCCTCTACGCAGCCCTTCAGCTGGGGGGGGGGGGGGCGGGCTACGCTGGTACAAGACGTAAAACATTGTTTCTCCACACCAATAAGCTTCTCTTTATGTCCCGTCTCAATGGACGCCTAGGCAAAACGGATAAATCCCGTGAACGCTTTTCCGCCGAAAAAATCACGACTGCCGAATATCAATTCATTCCATTTTCGGCGTGCAGACGAATCCCGTCAAATGATATTACATGCAGACGTTTCACAGGTGGTGTGAAGATAAGCGCTTCTTCACGGGCAGATTCTCGGTGTAATTGCGCTGATTGTGCAGCAGGGGTCCCGGCAGTGAGGGTCCGGAGCGTGCCTGTCTGTTCAGGACGACCACAGCTCTTTGTCTGGGGCTTCACTCTGGGGGAAGGGTGGGGCAGTCTCCGGAGGTGGGGTGCCGGGCAGGTACTGCAGGGCGGATGATGAGATCATTACACTGATTCCCTCGTGCCCGGGTGCACTCAAAACTACTAATGCAGAGGCACACAGCTCCGTTCCTACAGAGCTAATCCGCACGCTGTTTTTCCTCTCAACCAAGTTATTTGTTGTTACCTGACAGCTCTATAAAACACGGTGTTTCACTCCTGTGTTTGAGGACAGTAAAATCTGGAGAATACACTCACAGTCTGCAGCGATAGCTGCCGCTTATACCAATGTCAGACTGAGTTGTGATTGAGATAATGAAATAATTAAGAGCAGAATTCGGCACAAAAACCTGAAAGGAAGCGGCCCTTGTTGCATGCCCCTGCGCTAATGGAAGCGCTGGCCCTGATTCGCCCCTTCCCAGGAGGCCGTGCTCCGGGGCAGGAAATGGGGGTTGACGTCTGTCTTTAGTGGGAAGCATAATGGGAACGGGGGGGGGTGTCTAAGTGCTGGTCTGGGGGCAGGATTGGGTTTTAATCGGGAGTATCGGGATCTGAAACGTCGACACACCAGATGGGGACTCCACTTAGCCGACCAGCCTATCCCGAGGGGCAGGGGCGCCCCTGTTTTTCCCTCCGTCCCCTCCGCTCCAGTGGCTTTGTGCGGGTGGCTGATAAACGGATTAGACACTCGAACCCCCCCCAAAGCCCCCTGAACCCCCCCGAAGCCCCCCCCGGGCCCAGCTGGAGAGGCATCGGGGGTCACGGTAAAAACTTCACCCTCAATGCAGAGCTCTTAAAGCACCGCCCGCGCCGCTAAACCCAGACGCACGCGCTGATCGATCGACGCTAACCAGGACGCCGAAGCAGGGCTGGCGGAAACGACCAGGCCGCTCTCGTCAGCTCCTCCTTTTCTTTCGCCGGGCGTGCGATTGATTCCTCCTGTAGCCAAGAGGAAGGGGGCAGCCTCAGTCGCCCGAGGCTCAGAGGTCGAACCTCGGAGGGATTCGCTATTAAAATCCCTGATTTGATTCAAATCCATTTTTGAGGCCGAGGGAGGCGATGATTCTGTCGACCAAAGGGACACCAGCTCCCCCAAGTGGAACTGCAGAGTAGTGCAGACTGAATCGCTTGTACGCCATCTCGGCCTCACTCAGACATCTTTCTCATTCATATCATTCACCTCAAAGGAATCCACGTTATCGATTCAATGCTAATCCTGTTTACGATAATGAATAAACAGGCACTAAGAAAGAATCATATTTTTTTTTCTTGTACACAAGACCTAATCTATCCAGAAAACAAACAATTCCACATGCCTCACAGGAAAGCTTAGAGTGGTGGACACGAACACACACACACACACACACTCTTACACTCTCACACACACTCACACAGGGAGCTGGTGTTGGGTTGGGGGGGTGAGGTGCCGCTAATCTATTATCAGCTAACGGCACAAAGGCGGTGGAGCACAGATGCCAGCAGGCCCAGGCATGGCCACGAGACAAGCGCCTTGCCTGGACCACACGCCTCCCCCAAAGTGGGTCACCCGCCCAAAATGACCCCCTCCCCACGAGCACAGTCACTTCTGCTCACACCCTGACACTGTGCAACAGAGCATGGTGCCCCACTCAATACCACACACACATCTACATAGGTCTACACACATCTATACTGATCTATGCACATCTACACACATTAACACACATCTAGGTCTACACACATCTACACACGTCTACACACGTCTACGCAGTGCAGGATCCACTTTAGTAAAGCACCCCTCATTACAGCAAAGCTCCCCACTGTGTTCCTCTTATTTGCTTCGTCTCAATTGGTGGAAT